>NC_133028.1:45517978-45670744 GCF_048771995.1 Taeniopygia guttata | reverse complement strand
AGCCATTATTCAAAAAGTGAATATCAGAGTTCCTGGTATTGGTAGCAGAAATACTTAGTGCATTTCAATACTGAGTGGGCAACATAGAGGGGAAGAAGATCCATGCTCCCACAGAAGCAGGAGTGTGAACTGCATAAAGATTTGATAACCAGACAGTGAGGACCTAAATTCCTGACAGGTTTTAGTGGAAAACCCTCCTCTATGCCACTGTTATCCTGTTGTCAACTAAGATCCCCTCATTCTGCTGTAAAGTGTGTCTGTGGCTTTCTATGGCCATGATCCTCCAACCCACCCAAGGCTGCTATGAAGGAACACTCTCAGAGGCATAAGCTCATCCGTGCCCTAATGCAGGGACACCCAGCCCTAGAATGTCAATAGGGAGAGCAAAAGGGATATATTGCACAGTTCATAGTCCTTTCTTGTGGAGGAAAAACGTGGCACTGCAAAATGACAAAATAGGAGAAAGAAGCCGTCCCAAAAGGAGAAAGGTTGTCTGTCCTTTATTCTGAACAGACATTGGTAACAGGCGTTACAGTGCAGGCTTACCACATTTGCTCTTACTTCTCTCTCCCATGAAGAGCTGCTATTTATGGGCTGCTACAAGATGGTTGCATTTTCCTATACTTCCCCTTCCACATATTCAATCAGAACAGTTACCTAATACGGGAAAATACAGCCACCTTGTCTCCAGGAGCCTAACCCTTCCCTTTGCTCAGAGCCTTCAGGAGCACTAAGGTAGGCAGCTGTGGCCAACAGTGAAACAAACAGCACCATCTACTGACTGAACACCACCGGCAGCAGGTGGCACGGTAGGAAAACACCCGCCAAGCAGCCGGGGAAGACACAGGATAGGAATGTGGTTTAAGCATTGCAAACTCTTTGCTGGACACCATTACTCCGTGTAACAATCCTTTTGATCAAAACTTAGAGGTGACTAGACTTTCCTACTCTTAGAACACAGGTAGCGAAATCTCATTAAATATCTTCCTCCTGCTAAACAGCCTCTTGCATTAGTCAAAAATTTGCCACAGGGTATAGTGGTGTCCATTTAAAGAAAACACAAAGAACTCTTCAAATACACATTTATTTCTTACTAACAAGTCACTCTGGAAAATGCTGACTTTTGGTGTTATGGGATGCATTGGACAGCAAAGGAATTTCATCAGCTGAATACTGATCCATTTAATCTCCCACTCACAGTACTACCACCCATGTGTGGATACTCTGTGCAACTGAGAGGTACTCTCTGTATCCCTGTACAACTGAATATGTGTATTGTTTTCACAGGCAAACAAGAAACACTATTTATACTGTAGTATTTTCACGGTTTTCCATCTCTCTCTAGGCATATTTGAAGAAATACCATTTTCAGAATGCCAAGACACAACAATTTTGGGAAGCTCTTGAAGAGGTATGTTCTGCATCCACCCAGACCTTGCTACTAAATGTTTAATATCTCACCCACTGATTTCAGTTTCTCAAACTTGTAAAGTTTTACAGCTCTTCTGTCAATGAGAGATCACAAGACAGGCAGTCTCCCAGTATAGTTCTCTTTTTTCTTTTTTTCTTCCTTTCGTTGTTTTTTATTTTTTGCATAGGGTTGTAGGAGTGGAATAAGAACTGAGAAAGGAGGCCTTGCTAACAAACAACTTGCTACTGAAGCATTCCCCCTGCAACTCAAATTCATTTCACATGTGTAAACATCATGCACCCCATACTTTCTCTTTTCTCTCTCCAGATTCAGGTGTTTCAAAGATCTCAGTAGTATCAATTCCCAAGTAATTTTGGTGCTTATATCCCTCTCTAGCTTCTGAGTCCCAGTTGGGTCATCATCTGTGCCACCATTTTCTATCTTTCCTGTTCCATGAGGCTGGCCTATTTTTTTCCATCTATCTCATTAATCCCCCCATTGCACTGGCATACTGCCAGGTTCTTCCCTGATATTATTTCCTTTTCTTCCAAACCTGTGGACATGTACACAGCCTAAATTGTGCTTTCGTGTCTCTTTTCTAGTTCGAGTCTTCTCTTTTGTCCCAGACTTCTTCCTACTCAGCAGAACTTCTTACTTTTCTCTCTCTAGTGCTTTGCATCTTCACATCATCTACCTGAGCTGGAGAAGGAAACACTAGAAGTGACCCTAGCTCACTTCTCTCACAGGTGGCATTCTGGGAAGGTAGTGACTGCTTTCTCCAGCTCCAGTTCCTAGGACAGATGTTCAGGGTTTGCAGAATGAATCACGTTTTACATTGGTGCAGCTGCTGGTGGTTAATACTGGCTCTTCCTTCACACTCAAAACAGGACACACTGCAAGGAGTCTTCTGGCTTTAAAAATCCTACTGTGTCCTTTCTGTCCTGTTCAGTTTTTCTGTCAGAGAAAATGGAGAGATCTTTGAGCATGCAAGGGGCCTCAAAGCTTCCTCAGTATTTCTTGTCCATGTTACTGTCCAGTGTCCTACCTACACATTTCTCATTTCTTCTGTGGGTGTTCAAGTTTCCAAATAATTTGTTCCTTCCATGACAGGCACCATAAAAGGATTTATGGAGGATTTTTTTTGTCCTGAACATGGTCTTTCCTCTGTCTCTTTCTTTTTCTTAATACCAGAGACTTTCTTTCCTTTTAGGACTGGTTTTCCGTTTTCACTGCAACCTTCTTCCATCATTTATAGGCAAGTAATAAACCTGTGAAGGAAGTCATGGACACATGGACTAGGCAGATGGGCTACCCTGTTTTGGAGATGGGAGATAATTCAATATTCACACAGAAACGTTTTCTTTTGGATCCCAATGCAAATGCTTCTCATCCCCCTTCTGATCTTGGGTAAGTTCCTACTGCAAATGTAGATACAAACCAGGTAGAAACTAAGTAAAATGTGCCTCCTTAAATGCATTTATAAAAACAAGTTAAAAATCAAAACAAAACCCCAAACAAACAAACAAAAAACCAACTAGAAACCACAAATAAACAAACAAAACTCCAAAAACCTATATAGGTTTTCTCTTGGGAAACACAATACCTCTCTTCAAATATGAATTCTTCAAATTCCATTGTAGTAAGCTCCATAAAAAAATTAGTAAAACCAGAAGTTTAAAAATATGTTAAGATATTTTATTTAGGAGATACAAAACAATAAATCTTTCTTCCTGGAGGTCAGAGGGAGATACCATAACTTTAATTTTTTTTTTTCTGGAAGTTAGTGACCATTTACTTAACCCAGGGTTATAAAGATGACATGTATTTCCCATAGTATTTGTCACCAAGGGGAAATCACATTTATTAGTATAATATACTATATTTATATACTATAGTATAATATACTATATTTATATAGTATATATAATATATACTATATTATACATATTAGTATAATACACTATTATGGAAGAGCAGCTGACTGCTCAAAAGGGCTTAATAATTTTAGCAGCCCTATGCAGGCAGCTGGCATTAGGCTCACAGCATGCTCTGCTCTCCCACATCCCTGATTGCCTGGTCACAGTCCTGATCCAGCTGTGCTATGGCTCCATTCCTGCCCAAATTTCTCATCTTTGTCCTGGGCATGCCCTGGAGTGAGGAATTGGTACCTACCCTATAAGGGTATACAAGGAGCTGAGGAGCAAGAGGTAAGGTCTCATTTACTACCCATTCTTTTTTAATTAAGGAATTAGGGTTGTCTTGGAGAAGAAAAATAGGCTGGAAAAGGCAAGAGGTTGTATTAGCTGTATCACAGTGTTGTTTAAACTCTTTCATTTTTTCCATATGTAAAAAAAAAACTTTTGTAATACTTAACCATTTATTTCAAGTCAGTATTGCAAAGATTAACTAGTGTCTGCACAAAGCCCTAGACACATCAATATTAACCTTGACACCAATTATTGACATACAATCATCTTTTATTAAATCAATTGCTTTATATCCTGCTAGAATATTGCCTGACATTATTTAGTAAATGTATATGTCCTGACGTTATTTAGTAGATGTATACGTTCATAAGCACAAGTCAGCTTCATAAAACAAGATGTAAACATTAAAATAAACAAACAAAGACATATTGGAGGTTTTTTTTTTTTTACCATTTGGCTTCAAATGTAATTTGATTTTCTTTCCCATTAAACAATTTCAGTTACAAATGGAATATACCAGTCAAATTTAAGCTTGGTGATTCATCAAATTATACTTTCTACAATGCATCAGACTCTACAGGTAAATGTCTTCTCTTTTAAGGATAATGAATAAATGAAACTTTTCCATATCATTTACAAAAAAAAGAGCACAGAATGAACTTTCATAGTTTCCAGTTTTCAGATGTGGGAGCTAGCACACAGCTTGGTTGTACTGTAGTTGCTAGTAATTTCAGTGATAAGATTAGTATTTCCCCTGTACAAACATTATGTCAATTTAGGCTCAGTTTCAGTATAGTGCGTAAGCATCTGTTTAAATACAGTCCTATTCAAGAAAACATCTCTGCATACTCTTAATTATAATGCACTAACATCAATTTGGCTTAGATATGGCCATTTTCCAGTCCAAGAAAAGAGAAGTCAGAGGCTGATGAATGCCTATGTGGCATGGTAAACTGGCAACTTGAGTTCAATTAAAGAAAAAGAACTGCAAATTATTAAACACCTTTTCTTATGCTGATTTCAGAAATGAGAAAATTCCTACGTGGTTCTTTTTGATTGTTGTTCTATTATGCAGTCAAATCTGAATTTCTTGTACTACACCTCCAGTGGACAAAATTGTGGGGAAAAATTACCAACTTTTTTCAGATTTTAAATTACATCCAATTGAATTTCAGAAATATTACAAATGGCTCATCTTTTCTTGTACTTGTTTGTTACTTATTTTAATTCAATTTGTCTTTTGTTCTGTTTTTTTTTTTTTTTAACCTGGTTGCTTTTAGTATCCATGCAAAAGTGAACAAAAAACCAACAACTGTAGGTTAAAATCCCTTTAGAAATATTTTGTATGTAACATCCAAACAGAAACATGCTTTTAACAGCCACCCTCAAAACACAGATTCAAAAACATTGTTTTCAATGGGAAATAAAAAAAATTTCATAAGTAGCATCACCAACTGGACCAGGCCAGGCTTCTGAGAAATAAACATTCTTCAAGTATTCATTTTAAATGGGAAAATCATTAAACATGAGTGTTTGCATGAAGTCTCAGTTTATTTTGTAATAACAGCTATGAAAATAGAATCAAAGAAGAGTACAGGAAAGAAAAGTTAAAGTTAGTTCAAACAAACTGAAATATAAAATTAATGGAGGATAAAATATGAGAACTTCAATAGTGCACAAGAGGATGAAAAACGTTTAAAATATATATTTGCAAGAACTGCTTCTTTGCAAATTTTTACTTCTTACAATGACACTAAATGTCACCATCCTCACCCTACTTCCAGTGACCTCCATTTCAAATTTAACAAACTAGCTACCCCAAGTAACTACTGCAATTCATTGTTTTAATACAAGTGCTGGCATTCATCAAAATCTGTAATAATTCATGTTTACTCAGAGCCATTTAGAAATAAATAAAGAAATAAATGAAATTAAGGGTTGGACCTTAATTTGATATCTATTAAAACCAAATAATACTTTTGGAGTCAAGGAATCTCCAGTGAGATGTGCATCATATAAGGTGAACAAACTGATGACTGTTTGTTTTGTAGGAATTAGAATATCAGCTTTTCCTGATACTTTTGTGAACGTTAATCCAGACCATATTGGATTCTTTCGGGTGAATTATGATAATCAAAACTGGGCCATCTTAAGCAGTCTTCTGCTCCAAAACCACACTGTGAGTGATGTAATGTCTAACCTGTCTGGTGGGTCTCTTATAAGAGGTCTGTAGAGGCTGGGGTTTTTCTGCAAATAATCTGTATATTCTTGATCCTTCTTTTCCTCTTTTCATACAGAGTTTTTCAGTTGCTGATCGCACAGGGATTTTGGATGATGCTTTTTCTTTAGCAAGGTAAATTAATTCTCTATAGAGATTTCAACACAAGTTTTTCACTTTCTGTTGCCTAATAATTAGAATTCATGCAACCCAGGTGGTTGAAAGCAATTTTCTGACTTTGGTATGAGCTTTAATTCTTTCTTGCTTTATCTTGTCCTCCAAAAGGGTTGCATTTAAGTATGCATTGTCAACTTGCATTACCATTGCAATCACAAGAAATGCTCCCTTTCAGTACCGTGGCAAGAAAAAAGCAGGCTTTAATTGCACAGGTGTTTTCACCATGTAATTAACAATAATGGAAGCACTCCAGAAGAGGATAGTATCCATAAAAGCAGAGGCATGCCTAAAATGCATACCAAGGGATTGAGTAGCTACCATCTCAGCTAGTAGTTTGTTTAGAAACTTGATTGGAAACTTCTAGATCTTGAGCCCAGCCATGCTGACACAGATAAATTTTTGGGCAATCTGTAACAGCCTCTAAGTCTAAGTCTCCTCAGCCTTTCAGGATGTCGCCAGCCAGCAACTCCTTTCTTTTTTTGTGATATTAATGTAAGTCAGTTAAGGGTCGCCCACTTCTAGGCACACTGGGCTGCAGCACAATGTTAGCAGTCTTCTCACAATGGCACAACTCCTGCAATTGGGCATGGATCAACAGTGATCCTTGGTTATCTCTTTGGAAAACACCTTCCAAGTTACATTCCAGACTAGTTTTCCCTCACAAACTTTACTATTTCAGGCCTTCTAAAGTAAATAGTAAATCTAATATCTTTGAAGAAGCAAGTTCCTCAAATTCATTAAAATAACAGAAGTTATGTTTTCTCCTTCCACAGACCTGGACTTGTGAGTTACTCTGTTCCCCTGGAACTCACAAAATACCTAAGAAATGAAACAGAGTATTTACCTTGGAATAGAGCTATATCAGCTGTAACTTACCTTGCAAACATGCTCGAAGATGATAAAAATCTCTATCCCCTGTTTCAGGTGATGATGCAAAATAAAAGCCAATCTGGCTTGGGACCACTGAATCTGATAATTCAGAATCTCTCACAAGAATAATAGTGAAGTTCAAGTGATTTTCAGTGTTGCTGAACTATTAACATTTACTTTTTATTACTGTTCTCTTAAAAAAACCCTCTAAACACTGCTTCGTAGTGGTATCTGAATTACTTGGATTCTGCATTCAGGACTATGCATTTGAAGAAAAGACATTATGATTAATTATTCTTAGAATCTGTCATCATAAGGCATGTTACATAGATTTATTAGTCAAGGCTGTCCTGCATTCAGTAAAGAAGTATGTCTAGGACATCAAAATCTCAAACACCTGTCCTCAGCACAAAGGATGGCTATATCTCTACCTGACAGTGAGTAGGTTTGTTACTTGACCAAAAATACTGAACATGATTTAAGGGTCACTAAAGTAAGAATGTCCTGAACTATCATCTTTGGAAAGCAGTTGTGGCAGTGTGTCCTTGCTGTACCCCAGCCTTCATCTGGGAGCACAGACAAGGCTGGAGAGAAGCAGGTTGGCTTTGTCCTATCTGCACATCAGTATTGCAAGCATTCAGACTTGGCATGCTGTGGGGATCTGAAAAGATTGTGTGTGTGCCTGTTCATGTTACTTTTCGTTCAAGCGATGCTAGCTTTGGGAAAAAATGAAGGAGAACAAACTATGAAATGAAATACTATTTAAAGAAATCTACACATGTAACCAACACCTTTTCTACCTCAGGAATATTTTCGCAATCTGGTAAAACCAACTGTGGTTAAACTAGGCTGGGAGGATTCTGGAAACCATTTGCAGAGGTGGGACAATCTTTATTTGTTCCTTCTCATGTTATTGATGCATTCAAACAATAGTAAGCAGTAGGAAAATATCTGTCTCACTCTCTTTCTCTCTCTTTCCAAGGCTTCTTCGTGCATCTGTTCTAGACTTTGCCTGCAGTATGAATGACACAGAATCTTTGAGCAGTGCTTCTCAGCTCTTCGATAGGTGGTTACGAGGAGAAACGTGAGTGCTCACATTTTTTGTGTTTTGTGAGAACACAGCATGTGACTGGCTACCACTGATGTTAAGTAGGAAAGGGGGAAGAATATTTAAGTACTGTTTCTTTATTTTAGTATTGCTGCAAATCTCCGACTCATTGTATATCGCTATGGGATGCAGAACTCAGCCAATGAGACATCATGGAATTACATGTTCAACAAATACCAAGAAACTTCATTAGCCCAAGAAAAAGAAAAGCTGCTATATGGCCTGGCATCAGTGAGGAACATCACCCTTTTGGACAGGTGATTTAAACACACACAGATTTCTCTTTTTCTACAGAAGCAACTGGTTGCTGTTTGCTCATTCCCCTCTTCCTCTCTTCTGTGCTGTCATTTTGGTCAGATAACAACATGAGGAATGAAACACATTTTCAAGACCATTTATCTAACGTACCCCTCTGAGATTGTACTATGGCAGGAAAAAAGGCTTTTTCTTTTAGTGGAAGATATTGAAGGCATGGTAGTTGCTGCACACAATCAACAACCTTCAGCTCTTCCAACAGTGTGCTCACCCTATGCAATTTTAGTTGCTTAATAGTTAATTATCAGGAGTAAGTTAGTCATCCATTTCCTCCTTAATCAGTGAAGAGAGGCCAGACATACAAAGCACTGCTTATCCCAGACCAGGAAAGGGGCTTAAAATCAATGGAAATAATTGCTTTTGGGTGTTGTCAGTCACCCTCCATTACCTCCAGTTTGCTTAGCCTAGATGTCTACTTTGTAACTAGCTAAAATTAGGCAAACGGCCTTGAGCAATTGTTATTAACAGTCCTATGAAGGCAACCACATGAACTTGCAATGCTCCCTGAGGTGCTGTGCAGAAGTGCTCTAGCTGGAACCAAAAATGTTGAATTCATGCTGCCATGGCAATGATGAGCCTGCCCCAGAGTGGGCCAGCGGACTGACTGACTTGGCGAGTATCTCTCCAGGCTGTCGCCCCGCATAGGCACACTGGCTACTTTAGGCTTATCTGATAACTTTGCATGTTGTTGTATCATGTAGTACTCATGCAAGCAAACATCTACACCAGGGACATTCACCACTGTATTGGAGTCCTATCTAAATATCATAACATGGAGCAGTCTCTGCTTGAAAGAGTTCCAGGTTTAAAGGAGAGGAAACAAGGAAGTATAGGAGATTCAGAAAGACTAAATGTAAGAATTAGAGTAATTGAAATAATGGTAGGAAGCAGCTGCATTCTTAAATTCTTGTAACTGCAACAGCCATTATCTAAAGCCATTAAATAGGTAATGGCTGACACTATTAAGACATGAATTAATTAGCTAGATCAGACTATATTTGCAGAAAATAAAAAATCCCTCCTAAAGCAGGGAAAGCTTGTCTCTTAATTTACTGTTAAAATAACAAATAAGTATGGAAGAGCAAACAGATTGAACAAAATTGTCCATTACATATAGGGAAAAAGAAGACAATCCTTAATCCCAACACACAACAGCTTGAAAGGGTGTTCTTCTGCAGCTGCTGCTGTGAATCCATGACCAAGCTACTCATCTCCCTGCAAACATGTGTGCTTCACCCCATCAGTCAAAACCATCTGTGCCATAACTGGAAGTATAACTGCAGTACTTGCAGCCATGCTCTGCCCAAATGAATTTTAATTTTGTACGGATAAAAGTTTCCAAACAAACAGCACAGATGTCAGTGTGAGCAAGCCACCTGTGCATGTATTCATGGTCCCTGTAAGATCTTTAAAATCTGGACTTCTACTATTTTTGGTGCTTGGCTTAACAGGCTAAACTACTAACTGATCTTGTCTTGTTTTCTCTACTGCATTAAAATATAGAAATAATAATGGGGTTTGGCTGTTTTCAAGTAGAGACATAAACTCTACCTACTGTGCTAAAGAGATTCCTAAGATTTCTTTCAATACTATTATCTCTTGACACAAATTACATTTTAGTCCTGTGTACTTACCTTTAAAATGCTCTAGCTAAAAAATAATATTCCAGTTTGGAAATGGCTCTCATTGATTCCTATGGCATTTCCCTTAGATATCTGAAATATATTTACAACACCAGCCTCATCAAAAGCCAAGATGTGTTCACGGTCCTGAAATACATCTCATATAACACCTATGGGAAAACAATGGCCTGGGACTGGATACGACTGAACTGGCAGTACTTAGTTGACAGGTACTCTAATGAACTCATGGGAAATGACATCACCTGTAAATCTTGTTACATGCCATGTTGTTCTGTGTTTTCATTGTACAGTTATAATCACTGGCCTTTGCAAAATGAAAACTGAAAGCTTATTCAGCACAATTACATCCATTTGCCATGGAAAAAGTACTTTGTTGCTAACTTAAAAACCATTCTTTGCCTAAATGAAAGGTAAATGGTCATCAAGGAGAAAAAGTTTTACCAAGGCTACAGACTGGTTATTGTATGGAAATTAGTGAATTAAGTCTCCACTCTTGCAACTGATTTCATACCAAGAAGACAGAGTATAAAATAGAGTTTTAAAAAATTTTATTCTAATGGTTAGCAGCAAGTGGCAGACATACAGATGAGCAGTGGAAGTAATTGCAAACCTTTTAACTTTTCTCCTCAATATTTGAATGACCTATCTCTGTTTCCATCTCCTTTCTGAATGCTTGGTGAGGGCACAGAAGGAAAGCACACCTGCAAGCCTAGAGCTGTGATCTGGACAGTTTTTGTATTGCTGAGCAGCAATGTTCCTAATTTCCAGCCTGAGACAATCAGTAATTACTTGAAAAAAAGAGATCACTCCATTAGTCAACATATTTAAGAACAGCTCAGCTATTATGTAGGAGTACTATTTTTCAACTATTTTGAAAACTGCTATAATTTGAGTGTACCTGCTTTATTGTAACAAAATTAGAAGTTTAAGCTTCAGATAATTATGGTTTTGCATCAAACATCATTTATTAAATTGTTTTTCTAGATTCACTGTAAATGACAGAAACCTTGGTCGAATAGTAACTATTGCCCAAAACTTCAACACTGAGCTCCAGCTTTGGCAGGTATGATGACATCAATTCTCTTCAATTTAAGTCAATATATTTAACTATCTTCTGGACAGAAAACTTATTTTTTTTGTCCTCTAAATGCTTAAAACAGCAGGAGTTAACTGTTAAACTATTCCAATGTTACTAGCAGGAGCTTCTAGATCTCTCAGAGTCAGAATTACCCCTGACTGTGTCTTTGTAAAAAGCCACTTGCCTAATAGCAGCATTATTTACTTCACATCAATTCCTTTTCTCTTTTCCAGATGGAAAATTTCTTTGAAAAATACCCTAATGCTGGGGCAGGAGAAATGCCCAGGAGTCAGACACTGGAGCAAGTGAAGAGCAACATCAAATGGCTAAAAGAAAATAAGGAAGAAATACAATCATGGCTGAAAAGCACAGTAAGGCTTCAAAGTCTTACTTCGTGAAAAAGATCAGGCACTTAAATCTTCAAAGATGTTTAGCAATGCGGATTTATCACCTAGGTACCTTAGAAGACTAAGACCTAATATTTTTTCCTACAAACACTCAGGAGACTACTGCCAGAGCAACGTTGGTGTAGTTGCTTAGCATGAATAGCTTTATATGTTGAGGCTGAATTTGCCTGAACAAACAGGACAAAGATTTAAAGTCATTCAAAGCAGAAGTGATGGCAGAACTGGTGTCCTTGCTGATCACTCTGGTCTCACTCCTTATGCATGCCACTCTGCAAAGCTACTTCTTGGCTCGCACAGAAGTTATGTCTACTATACTCAGGGATTCCTTTCCAAGTGCACCTCATAGGAGCTTTCTCCTGAAGGAAAGGGAATTAAACAGTAGTTTTGACATTGTCTGAAAATCATCCCCTATATTCATAGCTGTAAAAATTCTATGTCTGGGATTTAGGTTTGCTTTCTGATACTACAGGAAGGCCAATTAAGCTTTCCTCTCAATTGATTTTTGAAGTTTAACTACTAGAACACAAGGGATCAATATTATCAACTTCTTTTTCAATGTTATTAGTTGGGATTCTGTAGCTTAGAGTAAGGGTTGTCTTGGCTACTTTTGTCTTATTTCTAAATCTTAAAAAAAACCCAAAAAAATATAATTTGTGGCAGCCAATACTGCAAACAAGGCATGCTTTATTTACTGTTTATTTTCTTATAGAAAAATAAAATGTAAAACTCTACATGAAATATCAGTCTCTAATGAAATTATGAAACTTCATGGGTTATAGAAGAACAGCTGTCACTTAGCTCAGCTGTGCTGTACATAATAGCTTCAGTGACTTCTGAGGGGGGAGAAATCTATTAACTCCTCTGAGAAAACACAGAAAAAAATGGGAAATGCCCCCCAAGGGATCAGATGAGTCCCACTGCTGCAATTGAGTCTATTGCAGGACTACAGACAGCAAAGAAAGAATTCTTAGTCCCAAGTCCCTCTGCCCTTGTGATGCTGGAGAAAGCATCAGGGCTACTCTGTCTGTCTCCCCCAAGATGGAAGCTGTGGGGTTTTGGAGTTCCCACATTTCCATGTGCTGTATCCTGACACTGGACAAACAGTAAATGTGAGCACCTCCTTGCCTTTTCCCTGGTCTCCTGAGCAAAGACCACAACCAGCTAGAGATAATGTCTCTCCAGATGTCCTGGGAGCAGGATCACAGAACACCTCAGAGTAGGTAGCCCAGGGAGATTTCATGTACAGCTGTCAGGAAACTCTGCAATTGGTTCAGAGGACAGAAGCATGGAAAAGCACTTTGCTTACCTTCATTCTGCAATACTATTCAAAGGGAAGAGGAGATGACTGTAAGGTACAGAAATTTAAGTACAGGTCATGTGCTTGCCTCTGGGCCTTGGTACAGCACAGAGGACTCCAGAACAACTTATATAGTCCCAGATGGAAACACTTTACTTCCATACTTCACTCAAGGCTGGTACTGTTTTGTGCCTCTCTCTAGACACCGAAAGAGCTGCGACAAGCCCAGACAAATCCATTGACAAAGTCAGTTGTCCTGTTGTGCTGGTTTTGGCTGGGATAGAGTTAATTTTCTTCACAGTAGCTGGTGTGGTCTCTGTTTTTCATTTGTACTGAAAACAGTGTTGATAAAACAGAGATGTTTTCATTACTGCTGAGCTGTGCTTACAGTGTCAGGGCCTTTTCTGCCTCTCACACCACCCCACCAACAAGGAGACTGAATGTGCATAAAGTGGGAGGGGATTCAGCTGAGGTAACTGATCCCAACTAGCCCACAGGATTTTCCAAACCATAGTGCATCATGCTCATCATGCATCATACAGAGATGGAGGGGAGAAAAAGGAAGGGACAAGCATTCAGAGTGATGGTGTTTATGTTCCCAAGTAACCATCATGTGTGATGGAGTCCTGCTTTCATAGAGATGGCTGAACACCTGCCAGCTCATGGGAAGTGGTGAAGGAATTCCTTGTTTTGCTTTAGTTGCATCCACAGCTTTAATTAGCTTTTTAATTATTAAACTATCTCAACCCATGAGTTTTCTTGTTTTTACACGCTCAATGCTCTCCCCATCCCACTGAGAAGGAGTGAGCGAGTGGTTGTGTGAGGCTGAGATGCCAGCTGGGGTTAAAACACAAGACCTGTCAAAGGAAAATGTCAGTCATTTGCCTCCTGCAAACAAAACATGGCAGGATTTTGATTAACAGTGGTTACAACTTGCTAGAGACACCAGATGCTCTTCAAGGTGAGGAGGTGGCAAAGGGCCAGGCAATTCCTTCCAGTTTTTCTTGTTCCTCAGATTCACACATAGGGAACAGTGAAAGTGAAGCTGCTGCCCACACCCAAAACTACCAGCAGCAGACAGGGAGCAGATTGTCCTTGGGCCACTGCCAGCTCAGTACAACATACAACAACTCACCTTCACTATTTTACACTTTTGATGAACTGAAGGAGTGGAAACCAAACAAAAACTCTTTTGGTTTCAAGGTCACAAACGGGTTTGATAGCATCACACAGTAATTCCATCAAGTGCACTGTGACTATCAACAGTACACTTGTCTCTGAAATTTTTTCTGTGTACAGTATGTTTTGATTTAAGGTTTTTAATTTTAGCTGGCCATGATGTGCAACATTGCAAAACCAATATGAAGACATCCAAGCACATAGCTCTGTCATTTTCCCTTTCAGAGACGATTTAATGAAATTTTGGCAAAAAGAATTGATTTTGTTATTCATACATTTCTGCCATAAACTGCTGTAGAAAGACAAGTATGACTATTATGGGAATGGGAATGGTACAAGATGAATGAGTTACTTTAATATATTTTTATCCCTTGTTACATGTAACCTCTACTACCACCAAGTGGGACTGGGCTGGTCAACTTTGTCAGCTACAGCAGTAGGCTTTCATCAAGGAAAACACAGGGAGTAATGAAGACTTTCTACAATGCTGGGAAGCTACAGTGAAAGCAGCCTTCATTCAAGTCACACAGACAATACCACTGTTTCAGACAAGACACATATTGGTAGCACTGTGCATCACTGTAGTAGAAAGAATAAAAAAGGTCAGAGAGAGAGAACAGAAATCTATCACTGAAGCACAGAGAGAAAGAGAAGCCAAGGACAAGCTTGAACAATGACTGAGCTCATGGTCCTGGGTGAAGGAAATTTAAAGAGTGAACCAAGCAATTTTCACTTGTCATTTGATTCTCATTCTGTTCAGGAAGTTGTGACCAATTGCAGCTTTTGTGCCTGAGCCACACTGGAACGGAAAGAGTTTTAACTAGTGCCTGGATATTTTTGATGTTACAGAAAGGTTAGCTGCATTTCTACACTGATCTTAAGTGGGTCAAGGAGCACGCAAGACAGTCCAAAAGCCCCAGAAGGTAGCTGTTTTTATGATAGGGTAAACGTTAAATAATGTTCTCTAGATTATGCAGTGCTTTTGCTACCTTTAAATGGCTCATGGAGAATGTACTGTATGGCATGTGCCTCTTTCAGACTGTTTGTCCGAGATGGATAACAAATCTGGTACATGCTAAATCTTTCAGTCAGGAACCGGTGCATTTATAAATGGTCTGTGATAAGCTTAAGAATGCCAATTTGAAACTGAATCCAAAGAAATGTGAACTGTTTTAAAAAGAGATAATTTTCCCTTGGTCATTCGATCAGCAAGGAAGGAATTTCTACTGATAAAGCCGAGTGAGGGAGTGCAGAACCAGCTGGCCCCTTAGATCCACACAGCTTTTTGAGACTCTGCTGCTCCTATTGTACCACACCAAAAACTATTGCAGGCAGTGAGGCAGAGAAACGTCTTGAGTAATCGAAGTGCAATGTGGTGGAGTTAAAGAGGGGCCACTTACAACTTTTGCAGTGTTGCCTTACACTAGTTCTGCAAATCTGTCTCATATCAGCTACAGCTGTGCGTCCTATAGAGCCTGAGCCCATGGGCCCCAGGAGGCTGTAAGCCTGATAGGAGCATGAAAATGCTTTATCTTGATAATTCAGGTAAAGAAACAACTGAAGACATTGTATTACTGCACAGAGCAAAAAAAAATTAATAGCACCAATGGGAACACCAAGACGTCTACTACTCTCCGACTCAGCCAGTTTCTAAACCAGCAGTTAAGATCGCTATGAGTATGCAGACATAAAAAAAAAGACCCCCACCCTAAACACATGGCATGTCTGTTCAAACAGAACGTGACTGGGAAGTATCCCTCATGTCTTCCCACAATAACCAGTACCATTTTTTGGCATTTTGTGTGATGGCATCTTCCAGCAGCTTTTGGGACTCAAGGTGAGAGGGGAAAAGCTACCCTGTGCTGGGCACAGAAACACCTAGATAAAAAGTCTGAAGGATAAAGGATAAGAACTTATCCTGTTGCTAGCAACAACAATACCATACCGACAGGATTAAAGCTTTGTCTTGTGTTATATGTATCCAGTTACAAAAATTAGTTAAACAAGGTTGAGTTTGTTTTCCCAAGTGTTTACACAGAATCCAGTATTCCATTAGAAGTCAGTTGTCTTGGAGGTATTTCAGCTTCACACCTATGTCAGTTGAATGTATGCCTGTATGTGGAAAACTGGCACAGAAAGATATAGGTATATGGCACTAAGGAAATATTCTCTAGCTCACAGAGACCACAAGGCTGCCCAGATACCTGAATTTTTCCAAGATGTGCTTTGGAAAAAAAAGAAAAAAACTACAGATATATTTATAAAGCATCTGAAATGTATATGGTTCAGGTAAGTCTGAGAGTTTCTGGCTTCCCAGTGTACATTCCAAAGAGTGATGAGGAAAGAGCAAATCCTGAAAAATATAGTGTGAAAGAAAATGACACAACTTCTGTTGCTGCAGAAATGTTTATTGTGCTTGTAACAACACCTAAATTCTAAAAAATAGCATTAGTAAGTAGCACTCACTAGTTTCAGTAATCCTCACTTGCAGAAAACCTTTCCATATCGACCCTCTATTCTTCACAAACTGATATTCAGAGACTGCTACCTAGCTGACATCTTCTTGCTGATGGTTTAATGATGCTGAAACAATACACATGGATAGTCTCAAGAAACAGGTACCCAGGAAAAGGAAGATACCCGGGCATGAGAGAGGACTGGAGCCTAACTCTTCAAAAGGAAGGCTGGAGGCACATGGTCATTATTTTAGTAAAAATCAAAAGTTAATGTGAAACAGATATTGCAGTTATAAATGTCATATCCACCACACAACCTTCACCCAGCTTAAACCATCAAGGTTCATTTTCCTTTAGAGATAGATGAGATGGCCAGCTGACTTCTAAATATCCTTCCCAATATTTTCTTTAACTGTTTGCAGTGAACAGAAGGACTGGTCACTGATATGATTTCTTCCAAGGAGTGCAAGGCCAGATGTGGGTGATGAGGTTCTGCCATTCCAGAGCTCCCATTCTATTTTGCCTACTGTCTATTTTGCCTACAAATGCATTTGTACACCACAGGTCAACAAGGAAGCCTCTCCAACCAGGAACTGCAAACCCTTGAGCTGCAGAGCTCATATCTGTAGCAGCTCTGCAACTTGGGGCTGGTTTTTTGGTTTTTTGTTTTTTTTTTTTGTTTTTTTTTTTTTTTTTTTTTGTCTTTCTCAAAGAGGAATCCTGAAACAAAAAAGCTGCAGGATGCATTTTAGAGGGCTGCTAACACAGCTATTAGCCAGAGCACAGAGCAAAAGCTGAGGTACCTCATGCCAAAAAAAGGCGTTAAGCTGCAGGTCAAGTTCTCATAAGCCAAAGGAGTTACTGTGGCTGCCTAAGAGGAAGATTTTCCAGGTGTCTGGTGGACAGCCAAAAACTGATTGGATTCATTTATTTTAGCAAATAGTCACTTTCAGCAAACTGAAATTATGGCCCACCCAGGTTCCTTAAGCAAATTCAGCTGGAGAAAACACTATGGACCTGAAGTTACATAAACCCTGATGAAAAGTCATCACACCCTCTTTTTCTTGAGCTGGAGCACTTGCAAAGAAAGCAAACAGATCAAGGCTCAGTTCTGCCTCCTCCAAAGAAATGAACATGAACTCTTCCACATGACTCTACTGGGCCTGGTCTTTCAAATTTTCCCATGGTACTTAAATAATAACCAGAATCAAAAGTAATTAGTCACTTCATAGTTTGTTGCTTCACATAAGCACCTGAAAACACATGATTGCCAGACATTTTTATTAGTATTTTATTATAGAGTATTTTTATCATTACGTTAAATAAATATGGATATCTTCAACAGAAGCTGCTGATAAGCTCAGATCTGTATCAGTAGGCCCTAAGTAATTAGAAATGTAAAGGAGCACCATTCTGTAGTACAGTGGTTTGAGTAATAGCCTGAAAGGGCAGGCATGTGGTTTAAAATTCTCTCCAGCAGAAACAATAATTCATGAAGTCTGCTTCCTGCACAAAATCTCCAACCACTGCATGTAAGAGCAATTCCTCTCCTCAATGCTCTTGTGAATACAGCCCTTATTTTACCCTACCACCTCAAGAACTCCAAACCAAAAGGCTCAGTCCTGTGCAAAGGAATATTTCTATGCCAGGTGAGACAAGACTTCAGGTTTCCATTTCTTCAGCAGAAAACAAAGCTTCCTTCAAGATGCATAGAAAAACACTCCTTCTCCTTAGTTCAGGAGAAAAACAAACAAAAATGTGCTCCTCTACTAAATGCCCTAAAATGACATGACTGTTGGCTTCACAGAGAGGTTGTTCGGCTCCCTGGCCCAGCTGTAACAGAGGAAAGACAAGCTCCAGGCATGAAAGATAACCAGTGCAAATGAGCAAACTGCCCCCTCAGGTATCATCTTAGCCACAAAACAGAAGCACACAGTTGAGCAGTTTGAGAAGGGCTGATGCAAGCTGGGGCTGGTTTTAATGAACATCAAATCAGTCACCAAGTATTACAAAAAAGAACATCCAGCAGCAAAGCCAGCCCATAATTAACATTGAAACGCCACAACCAGAGGCAAGATCAGCCATGGCTAAAATCAGATTGTAGGAGGGAGAAATCAGGTACAACACCAAAGGGCACATCTTAGCTGGCACTAGGATAGCCCAGTCAGAAAGTCAGGGCTAGGCCAAAGGATGGTATTCACGCAAGCAAGGTGCTACACTAACACACCAATATGGTGCCTTCTGTGCTGCGCCCCAGACAGACCCCACCCATGTCCTCTATTCACACTGCAAATGCACAGCTAGGAGAAAACTGGGTAGAGCAAGAAAGGCTTGCCCATATTTGCATTTTGAATAAATGGAGAACAGCTCATTTAGCCAAAACTACTCTTTCCACTCTAATGGATGGGTGGGTTTACGCAGGAAAAAGACATTTTTGGGGTGCCTGCTGGGCTGCCAAGGTGAACATGGAAACAGTGTGCAGGACAGGGAATCAGACAGGCAGTTAAGTTACCACAGCAAGTTGACCCCCATGTCCTAGTGAAACACTTACATTTTGTGTTTTGTTTATTTAAACACTCTTGGCTTAGGGGCTAACAGTTCTGCAGAAAATATTTAGGAGTTCTTTGCAAAATATCAGAGGTATTTTTATTCTTTAGTTGTGACTCCTTGCATAGGAGATTAATGCAACTGTCCAAGACAAATCAGATGGGGAAGATTAGGGACAGGAAAAAAAACAAGCAACAGAAAACATATTAGTGAAGTATCATTAAGTTTTTACTATGGGAAATATCCCAAAAACATATGTTAAAGCAAAACATAAATTTCTTACTATAATTTTAGCAGTTATTGCTCAAATATTTCTTTAAATGAAATACAAAAATTTTGATCGATTTGCTGTGTTCACTAGAAAAACAATGAGAATTGGTGGTCTGGGAAATATGGTTTGTCCTTGCACTGGATTGATTTTATGGTTAAACCAATCTTTAGTAATGAAAATAAATAGGATAATCATGAAGATGCATCATGGTGATGAACTTCATTTCCTCTTGTTCAAGAAAGAAAAAAATCTACTTTATGGGAGATAGAGGAGGTGTAGTGAATTTTTCCTTATTTTTATTTCTTCACAGTGTATTAAGAGCAGCCTCTAGTGACAGTTGGTAGCCATTACATTTAATTATACTGGCTTTAACGCAGAGTGCAGAAACAGAAACAGCTCCTTAACTATTTATAATAAATCTTCAAAAAATAAACTAAACAGCCCCAAGTAGTCTTAGAGACCAGTCACTAGGCACACAGGGGCTTCTAAGTAACATTGCATAAAACTACTTAACCTAGGATAAATGGTAATCATAAAGGCTAAAGTTTATAGGTATAAAAAAATAACAACCAGCCCACATAATAAGCTTCTATGTCACTTTTTAATTTTATTTAATTCTATGTCACATTTTAATCATAACATGGCCTGTGTTGGAAGGAGTCTCAAAGACCATCTAGTTCAACCCCTTTGCTGCAGGCGGAGACACCTTCCACTAAACCAGGTTTCTCAAAGGTCCTTGAACACTTGCTGGGATGGGACACTAACAGCTTCTCTAGGCAGCCTGTGCCAGTGCCTCAACACCCTTGCAATAAATAATTTCTTCCTAAAATCCAATTTAAACCTACCCTCCTTCTGCTTAAAGCCACCCCCCACCTTGTCCTATCCCTACATGCCCTTGTATAATGTTCCTCTCCACCTCTTTTGTAGGCTCCCCCTAGAGTCTCCCCACTGCTGTAAGGTCTCCCCAGAGCCTTCTCTTCTCCGGGCTGAACAACCCCAACTCCTTCAATCTGTCTTTAGAGGAGAGGCACTCCTGTCCACTGACACATTTGTGACCCTACACCAGTTTCGGTCCAACAGGCCCACACCCGTCTTATACAGGGGGCCCAGAGCTGAACACAGTGTTCCTGGTAGGGTACCCTGAGAGCAGAGTAGAAGGGGAGAATCCCCTCCCTCACTGTGCTGGCCACACTACTTTGGATGCAGCCCAGAACACAGTTTGGCTTTTTGGGCTGCAAACACACATTCCTTGGTCATGTTTAGCTTCTCATCCACCAACATTTCCAAGTCCTTCTCCTCAGGGCCACTCTCAATCCATTCTCTGTTCAGCCTGTATTTGTCCTTGGGATTGCCATGACCCAGATGCAGGACCTTGGCACTTGTCCTTGCTGAACTTCATGATGTTCACCCAAGACAGAAGGTGTCTCAAGCCTTTCAAGGTTCCACTGCATGGCATCCCTTCCCTCCAGTGTGTTGAGCACACCACACAGCTTAGTATTATTGGCAAGCTGCCTAAGAGTGCACTCAATCCCATTTTCCATGTGGCCAAAGAAGATGTTAAACAGCGCAGTCCCAAAAACAACCTCTGAGGAATGCCACTCGTCATTAGAAACTACTGAGAATACAAGATACGTCTCAAAAAGCAATGGGCACTGCCATGCTGAATCAAAAGGCCAAACACTCAGAACACAAGACAGGCACAATGAGCTTGCATAGACATCTGTATACAGAAGGTGTGCTGGATTGTGTCATGATGGCTATTTTACCTCAAGCAGTTGTTTGCAACTAAAAAAAAAAACTTCCAGGCAAAACCAAGCATGTGTAATTTGCAACAACCATAAATGCCCGTGAACTCCCTAACATCATTCTGAATTAGGTATTTTTTAGCTTTTTTCACTGATAGCAACTGAGACATTAAGAAGATATTTAATCTTCTTGCAAACTTGTCTTTCTTTTTGGACATACACACACAAACACACACTTGTGCTTTGAGGGACTGTGGAAACAAGCACCTGGGATTGTGTGGGGTTTCCATGCTCAGCAAAATGCTGAGCGGTCATGGCAAGGCCCAAACAAGCTCTGGCTGCCTGAGGTGTGGCTGGGAATGAGAAAGCCACGCAGTGTCCACTCACAGTGCTGCCAGTAGCCCACAACAATGCCCTTAGCATTTCCAAAACAGGATCATGTTTGGTTTTTAATCCATTGCTTTGGGGAGTCATATGTTCTTTTATTCCTCACTGAAAAGAAGTTAGGAAATATTTGTTTAAGAAGCCTGAACACCTGCCTTTAAGTAATTTCTTCATTTACAGAAGCAGGACTCATCTACCACTGCCTGTGGCGGCTGCTCTCCTGCAGACGTGGCTCTGCACAGAACTCTGGAGAATTGCTACAGTCAGTTAAGCTTTGCTTATAGAAAATGAACCCAGGTTCACAGTCATGATAGCATCTGTAGCCTCAGCATTTCAGCAACACTTTTGCAGCATTACAAAGGAAGGCTGAAGAGCCAGGGAGAGTTCAGGAATGTTGTCCCACGCAGGACAGCAGCAAGGCATTTCAGCACCACACTGCAGCACCTGGTACAAGCAGTGCACCCCTCTCCCTCAGCTAGCCAGGCAGGCAGGCTGGAAGGAGAAGCTGCCAGAAGGATGAGCTTCTTCTCATGGCTGGCTTTCCATGGGCTATGGAGAACAAAACCTTACACCCAGTGGTGGCACAGTGCTCGCCCTTGCAGACACAAGGGTTTGAACATCAAATCCCGGTATTCAGGCATGACTGCTGCCTCCCCTACACCTGCCTCCCATGGCAGGGTGGCCCTGCTCTTATGCAGTCTGAAGGGGTGAGGCCTCTTCCACACTCTAATGTCACACCAGTTAAGCTGCTGTTTCACTCTTTTGAGTATAAAGCCTTTCCTGGGAGTGCAGGAGAGGCCCTGTCACTGGGCCACAGCTAAGTGGGGTTCTGTGGCCTGGCATTCCCGGCAGCTGCACCCCTCCAGCACCGGGGTGGCTCTGGCTTCATCTCCCGTCCCTGGCTCTCCCTAAGGTCATCATCACGAGGGAGACAGATCTCCCTTAGGAATCCAGGAGCCTGCCACGAGTTTGCGTCTCCACATAGCAGGCTGGGCCATGGGAGGGAGAAGGAAGGCCGTGCCCCATCCCGTACGATCTGCAGCGCCCATTGCCCTGCACCAGGCTGGCAGCCCCCAGAGCTCGGGCGGGTCGAGCCCCCGCACCGCCGGCGCGGCCGGGAGGGCAGGGCTGGGTGGCCGGGAGGGCAGGGCAGGGCTGGGTGGCCGGCTGCTCTCCCTACAGCCACTCATCGGGCGCTAATCCAATCACGCCGCTAATGGAATCAGGCTGTGCCGCTAATGAAATCACCCTGCCGCGGCCAGCCGGGCTGCGCAGCGCTGCTGCTCTCAGCAGCGGGCCGGCCGTGCCGGGGGCACCCTCTGCCCTGAGCCCTCAGGGCTGCCCCGGAGCACGGGCTCCCGGCCTCTGGCACAGCGGGCCTGCAGGCAGAAGGGAGCAGAGAACTGCTCCGAACAGACAGCAGTTCCTGCTTTCACTTCCCTGAGAGCGTGGGTTTGCTCGGGGAGCTGTGTCCTGGGAGGTGACACGGCCTCAGGTGTGACACGCCAGCCCAGGCCGTGTGGCGCGGGTCCCTGGGAGGCAGCCGCTGTCTGCAGCGCTCCTGGGCGCGGCACAGTTCGGCGTAACGTGCTAATGAATGTCTCCCACAAATCAGCCGAGAAGCGTCCCAGTGCCCAGTCCTGGCCTCTCTGGCATTTATTCACAAGTGTTTCCCAAGTATTTATCAAAGAGAGAAAGGGCAACATTTTCCTTATGAAATGCTTTATTTCCGATGCTATCATGCTGGCAGGCTAGAAGGCAACAAAAAGAATGCTAATGCTGCTTACTTTAAATATATTTTTTTTTCCTTCAGGATACTTTTGAAGATGCTACAAAATATGCCATATTAATTATTCTTTTTTACATTAAAAGCTGCTGGATGCAGGGGTACAAATTGAAACATGTTTGAAGCTAGATCTACCTTAAACTGGATGTTTGTTTGGGTTTTTTTTTCAAGCAACTTGGAGCTGAAAGAAATTAAGGAGATGGTGATAAGAGTATTATTTGTATGAAACTTTTTCACAGCAAAGGCTTTAGCATTCGGCAAGCTAGTGTACTCCTCTAAAGGTCTGCTAGTTAATTGGTGTGTTGTTTAAGGGAAGATTTTAATGGTGTAGGAGACATAAGCCTTTGTAAATAACATTAACTTAAATGCAGAAGGCCTTATCATGCACTCCTTGCTCTGGCAAGTCTCCTCTTGGGATCACCTTGGAGTTTTATGTAAGAAGCACAGAATCAAGTCCATAATGATCCAGCTGCTTAATCGAGTGGTACAGAGAAACACGTTCAAGCAGTTTTCAGGCACATCTGCTAGACATCAGTACTGCCGTGATCTCACTAGAGGGAGCAATTTATTTTGAAATATTAGTCAATATTAGCTCAGCGCTTAGCTGGGCCACCAGTGGGTCAAAATTAAGAAGACTTTTCTCAAGCAAATACACATTTTAAGATACAAAGACAAACAAGGGGAATAGAGAAATGAAAAGACAGCGATAGTTCAAAATCCCAGCTTCTGAAACAATGAGTTGTAAACAGAAAAGGGATTTTGTGTGACATATGGAGATGATTTTTAGAATGTTTCTCCTGCTGAAAAATCTACAGTAGAGGTTCTGTTCCTGTTTCCAGTAGAAATTCCTGTTTTCAGGAATTACAAATCATTTTGGTTGGCCCTGGATGTGATGTTTTAAAACATGGATAAGCTATTCCCTTTTTTTATCATAGGCTGTAAAAGGAAATAAATTCCCAGATGCATCGAGATTCTGAGAAGCATTGCTAGCACTCAGACTCTGTCAACATTTCCATCTAAAACTATTATTTAATGTAGAGTCATAAACACCTTTCTGTAAACATTTATTTAGTGCCTGACAAGATCTCCTCTCTAAAGGGGTGGGGGATGGTGTTGTTCCAAAAAACCAGAGGTTTAAACCATTTTTAATGATATCTTTAAAGGCTATGTTCTAAATCTGTCACGGTTCAATACTGTCCTTATTCAAATTCTATATTGGGGTAAGTTTGTTCTGGACTCATACAGTGCCTGGCACAGTAAGGTTCTCAGAGACCCAAGGCACTGCAGTGAAAGCAAATAATACAGATTTAATACTGACTGTGTTTATGCAGTCTGACCCTGAGTACTGCTTAGCTCCTGGGTTCTGCTGTCTGGCTCAGCTACGTCTTGACTCTGTGTTGGGGTGAAATGTGGGAATGTGATCCCTGTGCTTTGCCCCCTGTCCAGTCTGGAGGGAAGCAAGGGGGTCTGTGGACTAGCAGGGAGCCAGAGTGACCTCCCTGAGGTGCAGTAATGTGGAGCACACTGTCCCACAGGCAAGGCACAGCTACCGGGATTTAATCCTCCTCACAAAGCCCAAATGATCAGCTTGTGCATCTGTGTGAGCAGGAGCTGGGTCTTTGTTTCGTGTGCTCAGCAGTCTCTGTATGCAACATTGCTGAATCTGTTTGCTCTGGTGGGTTTTTGATTTTAAAAAGCCCTAAATTTGCCATCTGGTCCACTGAAGAGGAGCCTTCTTTATACAGAGCACAAACTGTGTGACACAATTTGCAGGATGAGAGCTGAAAATTGTGTGTTAGTAAGTGAAATAACATCACTGCCACCTCCCAGATGCATTAGACGGAAATTAATGTTATGAGCAGAAATTACAAGCATCACAGTTAACTAAGTGGAGATGCCGTTGGCTCTGTGCCTTATTGAAACAAAAAATCAGTTGTTATTTTCCAGAGCTAACACACACACAAAGGATACCCCATACCCTCGCAGCATTTCGGGAGGCTGGATGAAGGTTTGTGCTCCACGCTCCCCCGGGCTCCGGCCACGTGCTGGCACAGAACGCACAATGGGATGCTTAAGGAAGCCGTGCTGGCGATGCAGCAGGATCCGCCTGGATCTAGGTGCCATTTATCACAGCTTAAGAAACTGACCCCAAGGAAGGGAAGAGGAAAAGGAGGGCTGTGCAATTTTCATCTCTGTCACGACCTGCAAGAAAAGCCTCGCTTTAGCTGCTGCTGACATTTTACTGTTGAGAAAATGAAATCTCGATTTTCAGTGGAAAATTTCAAAAGAATAGTAGGTGCAAGTGAGTGCAGATATAAGCTGCCTTCAAACATGATTGAATAGTGAAAGAAAATAACTTTCTATAGTTTTAATCTCTACTAATCCACAAGGTTGAGGGTTACTTGTTGCAAACTGAAATTTTCTGGTAATGCTTTATATAAAAACATCCAGTCCTGGTTTATTCTACTTGCTTTAGTCTACAGGTGAATAGAGATTTAGTAGATGTTGTGTCAGGCAAGGAGGAAACAAAATCTGACATACTGACAGAACATGACTAATAACCAGTTCATACAGAAAGTCTTTTTGTTAACATTGATGTAACTCCTTTCCTAAGAGAGCAGGCAAAAATCTGCTTGGTTCTTTTAGCAAAGCACTGAAGCACAAATCTAGCCTTAACTATGTGAATATCACTGAGATTTTATAGGTATAATAGTGTTAGAAATTTCAAAATATTTGCATATTAATTTAATTGCTGAGGGATCTCCCATTGCTGCAAGAAAATTTCCAGAAAGAAAATTCTGAATACTGAAAGGAGATTTTTAAATATTGAACAAACATGGGTACACATTGCCTTCAAATGCCTGCCCTCCAATTTACAATCATTTCTGATGGTGCCTGCTAATGTGTGTGTGTATACGTGTATATATATATATATATATATATATATATATATATGTATGTATGTATGTATATACACACACATATGTATTTCTGTTTTCTTAGAATTATCACAGCACCTATCTTTATTGCATTGGATCAGATAGTACTGATGTAATTGAATGGTAATTAGCACATAGGAGACCATGTAATATCTAAAAATTCCTTTAGCAGCTTAGCTCAACTGAGGCAGCAGCAGCAGCCTGGCTTCTGGAATGCTTGATTTCTATTGAAAATCCTGAGTGGCTTAAAACCCAATCTAAACAAGTATGTATGTAAAGTGCACTAAAGTACATAATCCTTTAATATTTAATATATCCATAATATTTAGTTGTCCATTTCATAAGAAACTTCTTTATGCACCAAGGCTCTTTTGGACTAGCAGCAGGATGAAGTTAGCTTTTAACAAATTTATGATTCTATTTTCCATTAAAATGTGTTGCCTAATTAATAAAGACTGAGATTCTTAACATTACAGGCATTTTAGTAAAACATCAGAGGGCTCTGTGTTGCTTTTACTTTTAAATGTTTGGTATTACATGTAAAGCCAAACATGTTATGTGTAAAATAAAAAAAAAAAAAAAAAAGAGATTTTTTTTTTTTTTTGCAGTCCTCAAGCACAGATTTCTTCCTTTCCCACATGTGGTTGGAGGAAGGGGGGTTAAATCTCTGCATCCACCAACCTACACCTAGTTCGCATGAGCAGATTGCTGTACAAAATCCACAAAGGCATCCAGTAATCAATTATTTGGAGGAAGGTGGATTCATCTATTTTTGCTACAAGGAAAAGTTGTTCTTTGCAAAAAGCCCTTTGCCCTTTGCCATGTGAATTAGCAGTACACTGCTGTTAGTCTAAGTGGATTAAAAAAGAGTAAAGACTCCTGGTCCATGAAAGCCTGCTCTATAGCTAGATTTTGTACAAATATAACTGTGTCAGTTGTGTGAGAGTCCTGGAGATGGGGAAGCACAAGGGGGGTCTTTTAACTTCATCTACAGCTCCTGGTATCAATGCACTTACAGTGGCAGGAAGGTGCTTGCAATTCATTCCTTTTCCTGATGAAGAATAACAACATCAGTATGGGGTCTTTATGTTGGTATAATGGCAGTCACGATATGGGGCAGAGGGGAATGGCTGTGTTTGTGCTCTTATGCCCGAGTGGTGGAAGAGACACGGCTCCTGTGTGCAGGCACAGCCAAAATAACGCGCTTCCCAAGGAAGGCAGCAGTGCCCTTCTGCAGCTACAAAGCGCTGGGCTTAAGAATTTTGCTTGTGAGCATATCAAGGAGCTTGGCATGCTGACTAGATAAATGTTTAAAAATAAGTCTAGTGCCCAAGCTGACAAGCTTGTGCCTTTTTGAATATATTAATCTGAAGAAGAAGATGGATTTATCTGGAAGTTTGTTTCATTTGACTGAGGCTCTCATCAGGGATGTAACGCGTACTTGCCTTTTTTCGTTACTCACCTGAATATTTTTGGTATCTTGAAACAGGGAAGATAAAGAGAGTTGTATTCTATTAATCACCTTTCTCTTTGTTCTCAAGCTACCTCTGTTCCTTCTATCCCTCTTCCAATCATACCTCCCTTGCCAAATCTTTAGAAAAAAGGTAATCATTGCTATATTCTTTCAGAGACTCTAGCACTTACTGGTACAATATATAATTCTTGTGTCTAATTTGCTTTTTTGTCATCTGACTGGGAGCCAGTGGGAAAAAAAACACATTAAAATGGAATTTTATAAGTAACATATGTGAGTTTTTTTGTTGTTGTTGTTGAAAAATGTTTGGGTTTTAAAACATTCAAAGTTTTTAAAGAAAAAAACAATCTAATTCTGTTTGTTTATTTTGATTTTTCTTCTTTTTCTTTTGTTCTTCTCTCTACTTTTCTGAGCTTAGAGAACAAATAAAATTTTCCCAGTCAAGACAAAGAGGAAGAGTATTGTCTTTGGTTTTATCATGGTGAAGTAAGCACAGAGAGGGTAAAGTCAAGAATTTCCCACAAAATTGGAATACCAGAGAGGTTACATTGTGTTCTTCAGGTACTGACCATTACATGGTACAAATTCCACTGGCATTATTCACCAATAACATGTCTAGCAATTATTTTCACTGGACAAAATAGGGTTTGAAGAAGAATTTTGGAGAAAATTGTGTAGTTTGGTATTACCTTAGGACCAACACTTTTGATAGCCTCCTCTTCTGTATGAGTATCAGAGGGTAACTGATTACAAACATCCTCAAACTCCAGCTCCCCGCCCCTCCCTTCTCTAGCCATTACAATGGGTTGTAATCTCCATGCACAGCTATAACACTGCTCATGGATAGAGATATAAGCTTCTAACAGCCAATGCTGGCTCCTGGCAGAGCCACTGTGTGCCCTCAGGTCTCCATCCCAGGCCCTATCACAGCTCCATGCCAGGCATGGGAAGCATTGCACAGCAAGGTCCTGATGTGGCATGGGCTGGGAACATTGCTGGGACATGTATGTGCATGGTGTGAGTCTTAAGAGCTGTTCAGTCCTAAAATATGTGGGCACCGTCCTCGAGCTGAAGGCTGCACACCAGTGCTGCTCTTTGGCCCCCTGTTCCCACCCATGAGTAAATGTTCACCTTGAGGCTTCTCGCCTGCGTAGAAAAACCCTGTTTTCTTCTCCTGGGATAAGAAGAGAAAGACAGAGATGTCCCAGTTTGCCACACAGAGGGAAGAGGGAATGGGGTGGGCTGGAACTGGGTTCCTGTGTGCAAAATCCTGGGGATGGAATAACGTCATTCCCAAACTAACTGATAGTCACAGTCCTGCTTCCTCTCCAGCCACAGCTGCTACCACCTCATCCCTGAGCCCTTCCTGGGTGGAAACAGCAGCCTGGCTTTGCATGGCTGTGGCAGAGGTAACATAGGCAATGGGGCCCACGCAAACTGAGCTTTTCCCCAGCATGCTCTTCACCATGATGATTGAAAATCTCATCTAGCCAAACTCACTATTGTTGCCTTCATTATCTGTGCTAATTGCCCACTACTCACACTTACAAACTCCAGAGTGGATTATGACTCATCACAGTTCTTCCTAATGCCACAGTGCCCATTCTGTGCTGTCATGGTTTCAGGCTGTGAGTGTTCTGATTCAAACAGTGTTTAGTTCCCCACCATCTCTACAGAAACAGTGCTCAGCCCTCCCTAAATTCAGCCTGGCCTGGATAAATTAATTCTTTTGTCAAGTTCTGCTTTAAAAAAGTGGTGATTCCAGCTGTCACTTGACCACAAACTCTCTTTAAGGTCTTCCGAGCTGGCCAAGGAAAAGTCTGCCCAGCCCAGTGGAGCCTGGCTGGGGTTCAGAAGGACAGCCTGTGGGTCTGTTTGACAGATGCCTGGGTGGTTCCAAGCAGTGCAGCAAGCAGCAGCCCTGTCTTGCCATCAGTGCAGGGAGCTGGCTGGGGCGTACTGCAGCAGCTTGGCTTTGTAACACATCCGTGCATGTTTCCTGCAGCAGCCACAGTTTGATGCAAGCTGCGGGTGTACCACACGTGTGAGCTTCAGATGATAAAGCTGCCCAGCTCTAGGAAGTCCTTCTAGAGTACATCCAAATGAGAATTTCAGAAATTTGGCGGATAATACTTGGGAAAGGAAAGGGCATGTTCCTCACACCAGCAGAACCTTTTCAGCAAATTAACATCCCTGCTCCTAAGCATACACAAGCCATTGCCTTGCAGCAGGATGAGAGTGTTTTTCTCTCTTTGGAAAATGAGCCAAATTAATTCATTAGATTAATTTCATTATCCCTGGAAACACTGGATGAGACATTTGTGTTGAATGTTTAACCAAAAGATACATAAATCAGCAACCAAAGATAGACAACCATCATGGATGTTTTTTTGTATGAAGGAAAGTATGGAAAATTTTTAAAATAGTCATTTGCATGAGGTGACTTTACATTCTAATGGATGCAATGTAGTGCTGTATTTCCCAGTAACAGCAGTTACTAATACAGGCATCTGTGTCACACCTTTTACTAAAGCACTTCTTCAAGGAATATATTTCACAAGTAGTGTGTAAAATCTCACTTTTCTTAATGCATTAGCAGTGAATTTAAATATGCTTCATAATGGGATCTTCCCCCAGCTGCTGAGATTCCATTACCCAAAGAACCTTCTGTGTGCTTCTCCCCTACAGAGGCAAATTAAGCTGTCCTATCCTATTCCCATTGTTCCCTTGGAGCTATAGCTGCAAGAAACCAACTGAGTTGCAGGCAAAAATATCAGTGGCTGCTCTGATGGCTTGAAGGTGTCTAAGAGAATAAAGTCCAGTCTGGGTCTTCATAATAGACCAGCAACATCCTCCCCCTCAAGGGTTTTCAAAGTAGATACAACCAGCAGTATCCTAGGAATGCAGTTTCCATGCAGCACTTCTTTTTAGTGCAGCATCTACTCTACTAACATGATTCCATAGGATTCACAACTCACTGGGGAGAAAAAACTTCTCCCAGAAGTTACAAAGCAACCAAGTGGTAGAGCAGAAACAGACATCTGGCATCCTGACTCCTATTTGTCTCTAGTTTCTATTCTCTTTCACTGATGCTTTCAAATCTGTAGTTAACATCGCTGCAATGCATTTAGAAATGAATACAAATAAGTTTGGTTTTTTTTTCTAGTGGGCAATAAAGATGAGATGATTTTGCACAGTTGTAAAATTCTGTTACATATAAAGGATTCTTTATTTTATAATAGCTATTAGAATGTTTGTTTGTGGGATTTTCTTGGGCTGGAAACTTCAGATGGAGCATTGCTTTGAGCTAATCATTTAGCAAAGGACAAAGATACCTTAGATTGCTGACTCGTCCTATAGTTAATGGTTCTCTCAGGCTTTTCTCTGTCAAATGTGGCAACTATGACATCAAATGTTATCTCTGTAAACACATGCCAACTCGAAATAGCACATGTGGGGGGGAGGGAGAATGACAAAAAGTTCTTTATCCTATATTTTAGCCAAGATTATGGTCACCAGCATGTTCCTCTCAGCACAGAAAAAAAAATTTAGTTCACCTACACTTTAAAAAATTTAATTTTCAAAATTAAATTACTGATGTAACAAACCATTTCACTTTCAAATTAGTCACATTAGGGGATCATGCTCTAAGTGTATGAAGTATGGAATTCTTACTTCTGGGATGTCAGAATTTGAGCTGTGATATATCACCTGCAGAGGGACACTAGGGACACTCTAGGAATGAGGATAGCTACAGCTATTAGAGACCTTTTTGCAAAGATTTCCCAAGGCAGTAGACTGGCACTTCAGACAACCAGACTGTTTTGTTGATCTGCCACTGATCTGCCATGTGACCTTGAGCAAGTCTTTTCACTTTCCTCTAGCTCTGTTTCTCCTCCTACAATTTGCCTTATCTATTTAAATGGCAGCCTTTCTGAGTAGGGAATTTCTCACCTTGTGCTAGCTAGCAGTGCTTAGCTGAATGTGAACCTGTCTCCTTTGGGGTTATTGTATTGCAAAGCCAACAAGTAAACACTAATTAAAAGCACTAGTATAAAATACTAATAAGCTGTTTTTCCAGAGGCTATGTTAGTATAGTCAGAGAAATAGTTATCCCTCCTTCTCCACTATTTCACTTCTGCTGTTCTTCATATCTAGATGAAGCAACCAATGCTGCCACTTTACAGCTGAAGTTTTTGGAGGCAAGCCTCAAAACCATGAAGATGTGGGCTCTAGCAGCATGAAGCAGAGCTGGCCAAGCTGTGGCTGCTGAGCTGCACTTGGCTTAGGAGCAGGTCAAAATCCCCTCCCATGCTGGGTTTTATCAAGGAGGATGAGAGGTGCTCCTAATCCTGGCTGTGAGTGAAAGTGAGCTTGCAGAGCTGCCAAGGCTCTGGCTGCAGTGCTGGACCTCAGCCACCCGTGCTGACAGCCCTGTGTTGGCAGTGTGCATTATCCCAGGGGCTGGGTACCTCTGCTGATGGCCAGCTCCAGGGCTCACAGGCAGCACAGCCGTGCTGAGCCACACAGAGTGAAGTCTGCAAAGCTCTCTCCCTTTAACCTGCACACACACTGGAGCAGCAGAGGACAAATAACCCAGGTGGTTCACAGCCCACCAAGACCTCTGTGCCTGAGGAGGTAGTTTAGAGTCAGCTGAATTACATGACTGCTCAGCAGCAAAAAGCCACAGCCTGCCCTAGTTTTACCAGTGTGGATAATTGTCACTGGCACTGTCTCATAACAAAACACACCATGAATAAGAACAGGTAGAGGCCTGCTTCGGAGTCCTGGGCTATGGTGCACCTCTCCAGAATTTCTAAGCAAGAGCCTCGTGTATCTTAATTTACATGTGTGACATCTGTTCCTGAACATTGAAGAAAGTATAAAATAAAAAACACCCTAAATTGACTTTACTTCATCATTTGTGGCTTATTATCCCTAGCCATCTCCAAGCGAGCAATCTGTACAACCTGTGGAATCACATCCCACCAGAATTTTGGTTAGGGTCTTGGACCTATAGACCAGTAGTGCAGGGAAGCTCTTCTTCCCCCAGAATCAGTGGCATTAAACCCTTTTTGGGGTAGAGAGTTTGTCTGGGCCTGAACCATAATTTTTGGAGGGAAGGTGGTTTTTGATGGTGATATAATATGTGCTACAGCCTATGTTGACTTTGGCAAAGCAGTTTATTTTCCTAACTAGGAGTTGTTTGTAAATTTGTCCAGAAATAGCTAATATATTTTACAAGTTAGGTGCAAGTTGTCAGCTTGTAGCACATCCACAGTAGAGCAGTTTCCTCGGCATTCTTCCCATAAATTTCACAAATACCTATAGGCTATCTAAGGCAGCAGTTCACTTCAGAGAAAAGGATTTCTTAACACAGGTATGAGGAGAAATGTGCCTGCCTAACTTATCTGCACAATTTGGGAAGCTGAAGCTTTCTCCCAAAAGGCTTGTATGGCACATGCTTATCGTGCTCACAGCATCCATTTCCCAGACAAGCAGACACTTTCCCCCTCCATCTGCAGGCTGGGGAGAGTAAGTGTAGGGGAATGAAGCTTGTGCCTGTGCACACACATGGCAAACCCCAGAGCTTTCTGCCTGGAATCCCTGAATCAGTAAGCAGCTGGATTTGTATCCCAGTCAGGAGGCAGCTCTCAGAGGAACATCTGGCTCCAGTCTCTATCTTGTCTGCTGTTTCTTCACACATCTACTTCCTTAAAAAGAGCTTACTGGGGTGAGCAGGAGGGAAAACTGGCTCCAGGTCCTTTTGGCTACTTAAAGAGGACCACCCTGTTGCACTGTCAAACAAAAGTTATATATTTCCTGCAAAAAAATATAATGCTTAAATAAGGAAGACAATTAGGTGTAGTTTCCTATTGCAATGCAGTCCCAACATCTTTGGAATGACTCAGAAGTTTATATGTGAAGAATGCTGACTGCTGCTCGCCTTCTCTACAGTTTGATCTTCCAGGCTGTTAGAGAAAGGGCTCTACACAGAAAGGAGTGAGTGAAACTTTTGGGTCTTTGGGAGGATTGTATTAAATAGTAAGCAGGGATGTCAGTCTGTCCAGACTTCCAGATGATATCTTTGTTTTGCAAATTGCCCCAAAAGAGGCTAGTGGCAATATTTTGAGAAGCTCATATTGCTTAGTGTGAATGACAGCAGTTGAGTGTCTTCTCTGACAGTTTCCAAATAAGTACAAGCCTGATGAGAAAGGAGAAGAGCAAAGACCACTGCTGGGGGCAACAGATTTGAGGGAAAAAAATTGTGATTTTGTGGTCAGTCAAATATGGAATGTGCTGATGGTTCTGTAAGATTTTCTAATGGAAAAAATCATAAGCTGCAAATAGTTAAATCAGAGTTTCTGTTTCTCAGCAAACAGCTTAAATTACACATAAAAAATCTTTTAAACACTTTAGCTTAAGAGAGGCCTGTCTAGCTCTAGATCCTTTGCCTTTTGGGAATTTTGCAGCAGACCACCCACTGGGAAAATGAAAAGTTGGCATTTCTACCACTGTGGCACTTTTTCTGGAGATGAGCCCCTAAAAATGCTTTGTGCTTTTCCTTGGGAAGATGAAATGAAAAGGTCTAACTTGGTCAACTTGACAAAGCAGGGAGGTATAAATCACTCCTGCCATAGTACCTAAACTATTAGGTACTCTTTTTACATGGATTCTGACCAAATGTGCTGCTTCACCCCACTACTTACATGTAATGTAATCAGGTCACACTTGTCTATAATTTCACAGAGAGAAATGCTGTAGATGCCACGTCTCAGAGATTGAGATAGTTGTACTAATTATATAAATATGTCCCAGCCTATTTAAGTCTTTCTTTATTGATATTGCAGTGAGGTGGCTGTTTCATTCTGAGTAGTTTTTCCTGTACCTATGCCTTTTGTGTTTCCTTAGTGAAGGTAGCCTATTTCCAGTTTATAGGAAAATAAGCCACTTTGTCTCCAGACAATTTTATGAAGATTATGTTTTTCACCAGAATAAAAGATATGGAGTGGGAACATTAATCTTATGCATTAAAAAACAATAATAACAATAACAAAACCTAAAAGTAAATAAATTTTTAAAAACCCACAAAAAATAAAGTGTGCATTATGCATAGGAAGTACTCCTTTCTAGATAGAAATTAGGGTTTTAATTTGTCAGACATATGCTGAAATGCTCTTCCTTACCAAGTTAACTGAGCATTTCATAAACACCAATGCACTTTTATCTTTACACCACATGGGAGACAATTGTTGCTCCAGTTAGGCAATTGTTGCTCAAAGGGCAGCTGAAAAAGAATGTCTGTGTGGCATATGAACTACACAAGACCTTCCAGGTGCCCATCTCCTTTGGTACACCCCATGGACCTGATGAGAACACACTGAAAATCCCTCTAATCTTGCTTGTGTGCCTTGTTTCCTTTCTGTGATAGAAAACATAGGCTAATTCAACATATTTTTGACTGCTTAAAGCATTACACCAGTCTAGATGACCAGAATATGCACTTGGATCTGAAGGTCTTGAAGCATCCCAGATCCTTCAGTCTAAACACCATCTTAGTGGCTTGACCTTGTCCATGTGCCTGAAACATGCTGGTGTTCTGCATTTCACTGAGTTCAGCACTTGTTCAGCCTATTTGCAACCTAGTTAGCTAGGCTCAGCTTCAGAGCCTGCCAAATTTTAGGATGGGCCAGTAACACCATGGCCGAGGGTAGAAGGGTCCAGGAGAAAGGATGTGTCTGTCTGACCCTCTTTTCTAAAGGCAAAAGATAGGGTCATTCTGCACTCCCATAGTATCCAGCAATTGTCTCACCCTTTTGGTGTTGGGGCCTCAAACCTAACTCAGCCACCAGCTCCCTTAGGGTTTTATTGTTTGCTCACAGAAGGAGTTGGTAAGAAGAGTTCAGTTCCAGAAGTTGGAGACGTCCCATCCATAAACACTTCACAGAGGAATATGGGAGAGTGGGAAGCAGCTGAAAGAAGGGTTACTACTGTGCCTCCAGTCAACAGCAACTGTTGGCTACAGTCTAAAACATCAAGAGCCCCTTGGGGTACCATGTGTCCAACATCAGTTACTATGGCAGATTGCACAGCAGTGCTTTAATCACAGAGGCCACAGAGCCAGGATTGCATATCTGATGTCATGTCTTTAGCAGTTCAGCAGTGCTAGGCTGTAGCATTTTATGTAGATGAGTGTCAGATACTATCTTGGATTTCTTGCCAAGATACCAAGAACTGCTCTTTGTGATTTTATACTTTTCACTCATTTGGCTGAAGTTCATATTTCTAGCCTCAGATCACACATCTCCTAATGGACAGTGGGAGGCTTTTCTTTGTACCTCTGGGAGACCTCAGTGCACTGAGAACAGATCCTCGAGCAGGTACATTCTCAAGCACCCTGCAATTGAAAAAAAACGGCAGGACAGAATGGAGCATTATTTCTTGAGGCCTGTTCTAGGCTCTGCTTTTTCCTTTACAATAGTCTGACATTCATAATTCTCTGGGGTAATCAGGGTGGGCATTCTGCCCACAACACTCCACACGCTCTGCTGGTATATACATGTAAACTAAATTTTGCAGTGAAATTTATCAGAGGCCATGAAGAATAACAAAGAATAAATTCTGAGTAGCTTAATTATCTTTATAGAATCTACATTAAGACTATCACCCTCCGCAGGCTTATTTCAATTAGATTTCTTTTAAGAAAGTGAAAATGTGCCACTAAACTAAATCAGTAAAACAAAATTGCTTTGGTTACATCACCAGTGAATTAGATTCAGAATTATTACTCTTGTAGCATACCACCCCTGAGCTGACCTAGACAACATAGAGATTTTTCTTAATGACAGCAGATTGGTTTCAGTGGCATTGTATTCAATTGAGGTTTCTTCCTGCGACAGTAAGTGCACAGGACATCTCACAAGAACTGGAAATAAATTCTGTTTTCTTACTCTCAAGCTGTTTCATCTTTTCTTCTTATTCATGTGTTGGATTCATTTCTCCAGAGAGAAAAAAGAAGTAAAGGAACCACTCTGTGACTTCTAATGAAATGTGTTTCTAATATGCATCTGCATGGTGTCTGCTCATGCCTGCAACCTCCACACAAGGTCAGCATGGTCTTCATAGCCTGGGCAGCATGGTTTCTTCCTTCCCCCATGAAAAGCCTTCAAAGAGTTCTTTTAGAGAGTTTTTCCCATATTAAATTAATTTATTTCCATAAACCTGATACATACTCTGGTTCCAAACAGCTGATTGATTTCACTGGCCAGAGATTGTTTTCTGGTTGGGAATTTTTTTTCTAGGCACTGTCAAACCTCCAGTTATTCTCCTTGCCCAGCTATGAAACATTAAATGAGCCTGTCTAAGGTCATAAAAAGGGAACCAGTTCCCAGTCCTTCCTCTCCAGCCTTGGAACCTGGTCCTGATTCAGCATGTTCTGTGGGCACATGCTCCATTCCTGCTGTCTTCCAGTATGAGTCGAATTGTTCTCATCTTGTTCAAATGCCATTGTAAGCCAATGGCATTTATGCATATGCATATGACCCATCGGATAGACAAGTATGTCACAGGTTCTGCTCCTTCCAGCACAAGGCAGAGAACACTACACTGACCAGTGTAGGTCTGTAATATTTCCATGTAAATAATGCTTGCTTGGGTCCCCAAGCTGTGTTATTTATGTCCTCAGAGCTGCCAGTTCTACCACAGGGAATTTGAGTGGTCTCAAAGAGCAGTGCCTGGCCATCACAAGAACTAAGTACTCCATTGTCCTGGAAAGAATTGTTAGAGCTGTGCTCCAGTTTCAGAAGCCTTTCTGTTCAAAAGGCAGAAAAATGCAACATATCCTGTGCCCTAGATAATTCAAAGGAAACACCCCCTAAGTTCCTGAGAACCTACAACTGTCACTTAATGAGCAATGAGACCACTCTTAGATGTAATTAATATCCTTGTTTGTTGTGAGAAAAAGAAACCCAAACCAAAATAAAACAAAACCACCCGTGTCAGTAGGAGCCAGTGTTTCTGCTCTGCATCAGAGGGTGAAGTTTTAAACAGCATCTCAGGTGCATGGTCCAGAACTAAAAAAATGACCTGTGCTATGAAACATCCCTTCCCAAGTTCTTTATTTACTGAGCTATAGCTGTTGACATGTGAGAATGGCTGTCGCCCTGATCGTGTCACGCCAACATCATTTGTCAAGGATGTTGCCAGTCACCCACTGATTACAAGCTGAAGTCTCTGACCTCCTGGCTCAGCCAGCAGTTACAAGTACATCAAGTAGGACAAAGGTGTCCCTTAACTTCCAAATAAACCATGAGAATAAAGCCCAACTGCCTGTTGGTGTTAACAAAACACATGGAGTATTTTTATCTCTAGCAAGCTATTTCCTATTTGTAATACTACTGAAGCCCTTTCCAAGTTTTCATTTGATGTTTCTTGCATTCATATATTTTATGTATTATTTTCATTTTCCAAACATATTTATTAAAAATGTTCTCAGGGTGATGGGCCTTGTGCTAGGAATTTCTGTTTTGGGAAAAGAATGCCAGAGTTGGAGGTTTTTGCCAGAAGGATGTGAAAGCTGAAGGAAATAACAATGACTGGGGCTAGAGATTTGTCACAGGGAGTTAGAATGTGAAAATTTACAGTCTGACCATGAGAGAGTCCAGGCTAAAGCCATGAATTTATAGGAAGCATTGCCAAAAGCTGGATGCTATTATTTTACTCGAATTCTGTTTTGCTTTGCATGGAAAAAAAAAAAAAAAACTAAAAAAAAACCTAAAAAAAATTGAGAAATGCCAGAGACTTTGGCTCTGCCTATAGAAGAAAGAGGGCAGAAAAGCCACCTCGATCTCCACTGTTCTTCCCATCCCAGCTGAAGAGTGGGAAGCATGCATGACCTTCCCTGGAGAAATCATGGGAATTCAACCACCCCAAACCTCATAGGAAGAGTTTCTGCTTGCTTGGGAACTGTCTTTGTACTGAAGACTGCCAGCTCAGACTCTGCTGACTTCAAAGGAGCACCAAACGGGCTGGCACCGTCGTCCCCCAGCCTGGCAAGAAATTCCTTCATTCCTTAGTTCTGCATCTACCAAAGCAGATGCAGGAGTTTGTGGCTTGGAAGGTTGAAAACTACATCGGCACAGGCTTGTAGATTCCTGCTCCTCTCCAGATAATGCGGCCTTGAAAGTGCCCATCCATGTTTTACATAAAGGAAGGGCTTTATACTCCTTTATGCTTTTATTGTCCCAGTGACCTTAATTGTTGTTGGGGTTGTTTTTTTTTAATTGAATGAAACAAAAGAGTTCTCTTCACTTTTATCTTAGAACTATGAGGTCTGGATCTGCTGGAAAATTACTTGTGAGACCTCTGGATCTCTTACTTGCATAGAAGTAGCCACTTATATTTATTGCTTTACATATGGCCACAATCCAGCAAATCACACAGGCATGTGAATAACTTTCAGCATGGAAGTAGTCCCCCGTGAGGCAGCGGGACTACCACCACACTAAATATACACATCAAGCGATGAGCTCGGCTCCACCCTCGTGTTTTCCCGAGCGCTGGCACTTCACATACACACCCAGCAGGCCAGGGGCCTTGTTCCTCGGGTTCCTTTCCAATTGCATAAATCCCAGATGCGGATTTGAGCTGTGGGCTGCACTGATGGCTACACGCCCATTGATCCTTGCCCGCCTCTGCCCACCGAGGCTATGCAGTACTGTGCTCCAAACAGATTAGATAGTCTTCCTCGTTTCCCTTTAATCCCGAGAAAAATACGTAACGAATTTGCAGGGGGGAGCCTTGTTGAGTTTTACAGAGCCTCGCTGCAATGTATGAGCAGCTCTCCTTATCACAGGCACAGAGACACAGACCCCTCGAAGGGCGGGAGCAGCAGGGACAGCTGCGAGCCGCCCCACCTAGGCTGGCCCCGGGGGATGGGGGCTCCTGCCGCCCTGGAGGGTTGAGGACCGGCCCTGTCCAGCTTCTTTTTCTCCTCGCCTTAGTTTGGAGAGAGCGAGGCGGCCCCAGAGCCCCGACGGTTGCGATCCTCGGTGGTCGCCTGTGGGTCTTCACTCCCCTCACGGGGAGGTGAGACTGCATCCCAGGGCATGCGGACCCAGAGTTAGGACCGCAGACAGCCAGCGGGATTTGGGGGGAGAGAAAAGGGGGGAGAGGAGGGAATGGCAAATACTTCGTAGCAACGGTAAGACGTGAAGCCGAGAGCACTAAGTGCATACCAGGATTTATAGGTGGACTTTACGGGACTTTTTACTACAACCTGAGAGATGATTCATTTTTATGCATAGCCTGTTACACTGCGGGGCCGCTCCAGCCGGTTAATGTTCAACGCGGGCCGGGCTTAGCGGTGGGCGCAAGCCGCGGCCGAGGAAGGGGCTGCGGCCATCGGCCTCGCTCCGTGCCCGGCTCCTCCACGGCCCCTCAGCCCCTGGATTTGCGGGGCGAAACCGCAAAAAAAGGTCAAACGGCAGGAGAGACTGTAAGGAGCTCCCGCCCCGCCATTCCGATCAGGCGTGGGTTTCACCGTCTCGGTCTGTGCATGGCCGGTCCCTGCCAAAGCCTCTGGAGCATCCCTCTCATTTGCGGGCGGCGGCTACAGAGCACAGCCCGCACAGCACTCTGTGTGTGCGCGCACATGTGTCTGTGTAAAATATGCACGTGTGCGCAATAGATACGCGTGTGTGCATTACACGTGTATGTGTGCGTGTTTGCACGGGAGTGAACATGACACGCTTCCCCGCTGCATCCCCGCTTGGTGGGGAACCACGCTGGGCGGGGGCCGGGTATCTCCCGCAGTCTTGCACACTCTTTGCACACTTGCGCACACACACAGACACACAGTGTTCACAAGATTCCTTCGTCAGCGCCGTGCCGCGCCGCCCGGGCAGGCGGCTGACTCCAAAGAGTCTTCGTCACTGCCGGAGTGAGGCACTCGCGGCCTCCTGCTCCCGGGTGGGCTACTGGGCAGTTTGTGACTTTTTTTTAAATACTTCCCCCCCGCCACCACCTTTTCTCCTAGTATTGGGTTGGCCATCAGCCGCGTCCATACCCCGCTCCCGACGGGGGTAGCCGTCCCCTCTAGCCCCGCAAATTGCGCCTCTCGCCCAAAACTCCCATGGATACGCCACTGTAGAGTCGCGGCCGCGCAGGGCTTGCCGAGCCGCCCCCTCCCCGCGTGGGGTCCGGCCCAGGCTCTTGCCGAAGCGGTGCCGCGGGACCTGTCCCACCTCGGTCACGCTGCCTCCGTCCCGCGGGGCTGCAGACCGGGGGGCCCCGCTCGCACTGCCACCGCTGGGCTGCGCCGCCAGAGCTGCCGGGCACGGGCTGGTGGCAGCCCTGCGAGGTCGTGGGGCCGGGGTCAGGCCGGTGGCCCCCCCGCGCCGTCACAGCCCGCCCTCTGAGAAGGCAGGCTCGGCTCGGATCCCTCTGTGCCTGCGGCAGCGCTTGCCCTGCCCCGCCCGGCTCGGCGGCGGGGAGAGCGACCAGCGCTGTCCCCTGCACTTCGGGGCGGGCCGGGGGTGGTCACAGCCGCAAGGGAGAAAGCGACCAAAGTAGCCACCCTCGTCCCCGAAATCACAGATCGACCAGAGGGACGTTCGTCGAGCACCGCCAGAGGGCTGGCTCCCTGCGCAGAGGCGCGGAGCACCGGCTCCGTTCTGCCCGCTCCAGTCCCGCGGATCTGCCTGGCACAAGTGGGGCCGAGGTCCGAAGAGCGGCCTCAAATGCCTTTTTTTTTTTTTCTTTTTTTTTTTTTTTTTTTTTCATTTAAAACCCCCAAAACACACGCACGAAAAAAGAAAAACAACAAACCAACACCATCCCAAACAATAAAAAATATTCCCTTTTCGCTTAAAATCTGCACGTTAGAGTTTATTTTATTTGTCCTCTCTTCCTCTCTTAGAAGTAGATGCAGGAGGCCGGAGAAACTAATTCCAAAATGGGTTCGCATTTTAAAAACTTCAGATTTAGCAATCAATTAGTCCGGCATTGTATGGGGCTCCGAAAGTGTAAATCCTTCCACGTTTCTGGATTATTGACTGTTACGCTCTATCGGGTGCCTAATATCCAGACCTACATATGTAATACGCGTACCAAAGCAGACATTTAGCAAGGTAAATTATATGTCCCGAGAAAGCGTGTTAGCCGCCAATGCCGTGAGCCGGTCCCTTGTCCTCCCCCCTTGTCTTAAACCGGCATGTGAGACCCCCCTGCCACGCCACTCGCACATCCACCCCCAACCCCATCCGCGGCGGCGGGGAAAGGCGGGTTGAAAACCTGCAAACGCCGTCGCCCCCACTCCACAACGGAGCATTATTGAAAGAAAAAAAAGACCCCCGAAACGCGGCTTTATTGAAGGGGGAAAAACCCAACAACAAACTCTTCCCCGGCTCAGATGTCAGCTATTTTCCAAAGGAAGTTATTTCCCTCCAAAAATGCTAATGAATGTCTAAGAAAAAAAAAAAAAAGTTCTTTTATTTTATAGGTAGAAACAACTGTACAGGTATGTAAAGATCGGTATCTCGCTGCTTTGGGAAAGTACACGCGGATGAGCGCGCACGTACTAAAAACAAAGCAAGGAGAGGACAGCGGGCAGCACAGACAATAACCAAAAGGAGATACATCCATATCTGCGCGTCATTTTGACCTTTGCGGGGCGAGGCACTCCGATATGACGGCCAGGGACTCGGGCACGCCGCCGGGGTTCAAAGTGCGGGAAGGCACCGTCCGAAAACAAAAGAACGGAGCCGGGCCGGGACACGGCCCCGGGGCGGCAGCGCGGGGAAGGGAGCCCGGGGATCCCCCGGCCCTGGCTGGAAGGGGCGCGCTCCCTGCTCCGCTCTGCGGCCGCAGCTCCGATCGGGGGGTGGTGGGGGCTGCGAGGGCCAGCGGGACTGTGGATTGGGATGTGGATTGGGATGTGGATTGGGAGGCAGACGGCGCTGCCCGCTCGCACGCCCGGCGCGGGGGGTTACGCAGCAGGCGGCCTGAATCGGCCTTTCCGAGGGGCGAGGGGGGTGCGAGGGGGTGTGAGCCCCTGGTCTAACCACTCTCCCCCCCGCTTCTGCAAATAGGTATTTTGCAAATTCCCCATTTCGTTGTGGCTTTTTCTCCCCCTCTTGGCGGCCTCCATTGTTCCAGGTTCACACTGCCACCGCCGATAAGGAGAAGTAAAGCCCCCGGGAAAAAAAATGAAAGAAAAGAAACCCCACCACGACCCAAGATTTTGATTTACGACCTAATCAAAACATTATATCTTTGGTCAAGTGGCGCAGAAAAATGATGACCCTCAAGGCTTCAGCTAGGGGGAGAAAGAAATTCAGACTACTCTCGGAGTGATTTATGTCCTCTCTGAGCGGTCACGTTGATTTTTCATCGTTTGAGCCATTACACAGTAGAGCGAAAAACTCTGATCCAATTTTTTTTTTTTTTTTTTTTTTTTTTTGTCCGGAATCGGTATATATTATTCTTCTAAATGTACGTGTGTATACTATGTGTTATGTATCTAATATTTCTCCACGCGCACACAGATTTTACATGTATATATACCGATATTTTATATGTGTATATATTTATATTTATAAAAGAAGACTATAAATAACCAAAGCCACCGAGAAGAAACGAGAGACGAAAAAAGCGTGTAAAATACCGTGCCAATACCCTCAGCGATCCGCTCGCTGATTTCCAAGCCCGTCCTGCCGAGAGGGTTTGGGCAGAAAAGCTCTCTCGTTTCTTCGGCTCCCCTGATCCCCGAGAGGGGCTCCCGGGCTGCCAGCCCTTCGCCGCCGTCACCCTCAGACCTTTCGCCCGCAGCCCAGTGAGGAAGGGGAAGAGAAGGAGGAGAAAGGGGACATTTTTGGCAGCCCTTGGCACTCACCCGGGTGAGGTGTTGACACGGTGCGGAAAAACCGAGGGGAGCGGCGTTGGGTCGGGGAGGCGGCGAGGCCGGACAAGCAGGGGGGGCCTCCCGCCTCCCCCCCGTCCCAAGCACCGGGGTTCTTTCTCTCCACCGACCCCCTGGCAAGAACACACAGAGGAAAAGAAAATACAAAGTTGTGTAAAATATTAAAATAATTTTAAAAAAACCAAACTTACAACAAAATAAGAGAGACAAGAAAGAATCTAATAAAAATGTGATGAGGAAGAAAAAAAAAAAAGTGAGAAAGAAAATAAAAATAAGGGGTGTTAAAAGAAAATTTAAAAAATAGCGGAGGGAAAGTGGAGACTGGGGTTTGCCCACGCTGCAGATTGACCTACGGGAGAGTACCCTGATTTCGTGTGGGGGAAGCATTTTCCTCGTGGGAAAGCACAGGGCGCTGACCTCTCCCCTCTCCCTCTCTTCTCTGCTCCTCTTCCCGTCTAACCGCTGGGGGGGAAGGAACCCCCTCCGCCGTGTCCGCCCACCCCCGGGCTACCTCGGCCGCTCCTCCCGACCTCACAAAGGCGCGCAAGGAGCGCGCAAAGGCCGCTCAAGGATTAAGTTCGCTCTCACCGCGTTGAGTTTCCTCCCTGCCGTCCCCTGCGCGCCTCGCCAGTTTACGCGCCTGCGGAATTTCTTCGTGTCTCGATATTCCCTCCGGATCCTGCGGCTGCCCACCCTCTCGGCAGCCCCTCCTCGCCCGCCCGGGGTGTGAGCCGATGGGAGGGCCGAGCAGCAATTCATCTTGATTTGTTTCAATTGTCTGGCGATGGCAAAGTTATAATCCTGTATAATTTCACGAACAAGCAGGTTGAGAATGAATGGGTCAATATTATTTGAAACAAAACACACGAGAGCACGACCTTTCCCTTCAACGACGTGTTGCAGCACGAAGTCGCAGGAAACTCGGGCTAACCTCTCACCCCCCGCGCTCCACGGGGTTGCGGTTATTTGGGCTGCTCTTTGTTTCTCTTCATGTCTGAAAGGGGGATTTGGAAATAGAAATGTAATATTACATGAAGGATCTCCCCGCGGAAGGGAGAGAAGGTGAGCGCAGGGGGCGGCAAAGGGGACGGATTATTTTGAACGGGAGCAGTTTGTTTGCAAGCTGGCTTTTAATTTTTTTTCCCCACTCCCTTTTTGTAATGTAATAAAAGCTTCTTTCACAGCAGGACAAATTTATGCTCGAGATACAGCAGCTCTGAGGCAGGTAATTCTCGAGTCCAGCGATGTCAAATAATCCATTTTCTCGGGGCTGTGCGGGGAAATAAAAGGACCCAAGGGGTACACGTCCCATGTTTCTCTAGTATGCAACGTTAGAGCGAGGGATTTTTTTTTAATGCAGAAAAAAAGCGCCAGCATTTATTTGCATTGCAAAAGTACTACCCCGCGTTGCCAGAGAACGAGATCCAGTGTCAACTCTCAGTCAATCATTGCAGACTAGTAGCTACTGCGCAGCTTGGCTCAGTAAATAAAAAAATCCAGACAGAACTGTATGCTGTATATTTTACTCCCATGAAATAAAACACATTTTTTCATGTTTGCTGAAAAGTAAAACAATAATATTGTACGAAATGTTATACACAGGGCATGTTTTACATTGCAATATCAGAAACATCATTGCATCCACCAGAGGTACTATTCTAAAACTGATATTCACACATTTTTTTTAATAATTATATGTTAGAAACATACAGTGTCGCATTTAGTATATACATTCCCTTGCTCGCAAGCGAAAAAATCCTAATCGCTTCTGTGTAACATGCTTTATTTTAAAGCCTAACCTTTTAAAAACACTGTTGTGATATTACTAACAACTGCTTTTATAAAATTAATTTGACATTTCGATATATATACATCCTTTCAGTCATTTTTATGTTAACAATGCTAAACTTAAAAAATAACAAGCTTATAGTAACATTAAAATGTCATATCATATCCAGTCAAACATTTGTCCATATATATATATATATATATATATATGTCCTTGTAACTGTTGAAATACTCTTAGTGAAAGAAAGATCTCCGAATCTGTAGGAGGTCCTTTGAAAACAAAGGAACTATCTTATTTCAGTGGTTTCCTCTTTTTTTTTTTTTTTCTCCTCTCTCTCTTTCTCTCTCTCTTCCTCTCTGCCTCTGATTTTTCCTCCTTTCTCTTTCTCTCTAGTGCCCATTACTTTCTAGTGAAATTCTCAGTCTCTGCGGGAAATGGGGAGGGATTCCCACGCAGTTTCCTACTTGGATGTTTCACACGGGTCTGTCCACCGCGTACTGGCAAGCGCTCAGGTTGGAAGCGGGGTTCTGCACACTGGCATAGCCAAAACTGGAGTGCTGCTTGGCTTTAAGTCTCAGACTCGCCAAGCTCGAGTTACATGTGTCCCTATAAACATACGGAGGTGTTGGAGGAGCATAAGGACAGGCTGGCGTTGGCACTGCAGAATTCAGGGAGGGATTGCTCAAGTTGTTCAAGTTATTCAGGCTGTTGAGGCTGGAGCCGGGGACCCCGGTGACTGCAGAAGGTACCATGCTTGAAGACATACTCATGGAGGATATGGAGTTTGGAGGGGAGAACATGCTCTGAGAAGACAGAGGATTGACATTCATGGAGTTGAAAAAAGGAAAGCTTTTGGTGGAGAGGGAAGCGGAGGTCAGGCCCTTGGCTGCCCAGTTGTTGTACGAGTAGCCGGGGTACATGTCATCATAGGGCTGCATGAGGCCGTTAAACTGCGGACCGAAGCCGTTTTTGCAAAGCTCGGCTTGCTGGTTCCTTTCTCTCTTTCTCCATTTGGCTCTGCGATTCTTGAACCAAACCTTTGGAAACGGGAGGAGAGGGAGGGAGGGAGATGCGCGTTAGTCGGGAGCCACCACCACCACAACAGCCCTGTGCAGGTTCTCGGGGCAACAGCGGAGCCTGTCCGTATAGAAGTTATATATAAAAATTTGTACTAATATATACAGATATTAATATATCTCCATGTATAGGTTCACCTCCTCCTCTGTGAAGCCCTGCGCTGGGCTGGGACAGCCGAGCATCCTCGGGGCCGCTCGGGTTTAGCAAGGCAGATTCGTGGCCCATCATTCCACCCTCACCACGGCCCCCCACTCCCCCTCCCAAACGTCCCCCCCCACCCCCCGCAGCCCTCCACATAATTTGTGATGCTCTAATTCGCGCTACAGAGGCCAAAGCTTCCTTCTTATTCTCTCCTCTTTCTCCTGCCCCCTACCACTTTATTTCTCTTTTGGGTTTATGCCCCCTACCCTTCTCTCTTGGCTTTTTCTATACTGAAGCCATCCAGGAAAAATACAAAAGTGCAAAAGCGAGAGTAAAACGCCTGGAAACCCGTGGAATATTTAAGGCAGTGGTATGGAAAAGGAGGGGGAAGTCAGCAACTAATAAATCCTTGCTTCAGTTTGTTAAAGCCACAAGTTCCTCTAGCGTGAAAGCTTCCAGAACCGAAAACCACTTTCTAAACAAACATGTTTGACTGCTCTTTGGAGGGGGGAAAATGGGGGGGGGGGGGGTTGAGAAAAAAGAAAGAAAAAAGGAAAAAAAAAATCACCATTTAACAACGTGCTAAATGAGATCTAAGGGACCCTCCCCGCGCAGACAATGGGAAAAGCGTGTCCTTTCCCAATCCACATCTTGGTGTCTGACCCGTCGGGCAGCCGCCAGCAGCCGCCTTACCGTGTGTATTGAAACCACCCCGGGGTGTTTGTGGTAACCCCCACCCTGGTCAAGCTGGGCGGCGGCCGCCCGGGCACCACTGGGACGGGCTCGTCTGGAGGCACCGCGCGGACCGATACAAAAACCTCCGCGGAAGCCGCTCCGCCACCGACAGCGCTCCGTGCTTCGGGAGACGCTGGGCTCGGCCGGGCCCCGCTCCCTCTGCGTGGCTGCCCCGGCGCCAATACCGCCGGCCCGGGACTGAGAGACGGCCCCGCTCGCTGCCGCCCCCGGTTCTCACCGTCTCGCTTTCCTCAAGCGACCTCGGGGAGAGGATTTATGTGGGATTTCCGAAAATCTGAAGGTTCGGCCCGTTTATAGGCTTCATTTTGTGTGTGTGTTTTGGGGTTTGTAGTTTTGGGTTTTTTTTCCCCCCAGCGCGGTGTTTGCAGGAGAGCAGGATCCGGCCGCGGTATCTCTGCAGCGCCGCGATGGTCCCATAAATCTCAGAGGGGGGTAGAGGGTGGAGAGAGACGCTCGTCGAATTGTGAAACCCAAAGAAATAGAAAATGCAAGGAAGGGCACGTTGGGAGTGCCTCGGAGTGAAGCAAAAGCTCTTGTGTATTTTACATCTTTTTCTCATTAGAGACAGCGCAGGTTGCAGCCTGTTCCAAGTTGCTTTCTTGGCTAATGTTTTTATTAGCGTTTCGATCAAAAGGAGAGGGACGCTTTGCACGGTGAGGGCGAAACGTGCAGCAAACCATATTTCAGAGACACACAGAGAGATCCCAATCTGTCTCGCTTTGACAGAAATGTCCTGCTCTGCCCTGCTTTTGTGCAAAGGCGCTGGAGTTTACGTACAAGCCGAAATCGAAAGCAGCTGCAAACATTTCATCCCTCCTTCCCTTTCCCAACCCACCCAGATCCCCGCTGCTCCGAGCCGGAGTGCCGTATCAGGACTTACCCTAACCCTGGCCTCGGTGAGGTTGGTCCAGACGGCGATCTCCTCCCGGGTGGACATGTCCGGGTAGCGATTCCGCTGGAAGGTGGCCTCCAGCTCCTGCAACTGCTGGCTGGTGAAGTGAGTCCGCTGCCGCCGCTGCCTCTTTTTCTTGGAGGGGTCCTCGGGCCCCGCATCCTCATTCTTGCTCTGTTGGCTCTTATCCTTTTCTGTAATTGGGGGAAACAAACAAAAAAAAAACCAAAACAAAAACAAAACAAAACAAAAAAATAAAAAAAAAAAAGAAAAAAAACAAGGCGGAAAAGGAGGGCGCCTCAGCCTCCTCAACCTCCTCTCCAGCGGCTGGGGAAAAGCGTGTCCCCAGCGCTGCTGGATCCCGCAGACTGCCCCGAGCGCGACTCGATGCTGTAATGATTAACCCGCGCCGGCCTCCCACCGCTGCGGCTCCTCCGCACTCCGCGGGCACCCACGGGCGGCTCCTCCCGGTGGAGCAGCCACCGCCGGGGCAGCGGGACGGAGCCGCCTCTCCGTATGCAAGCTTTCTGCCTATGCGCATCCATATTATTCTCCCGTCTGCATACACCAAATTCCTTTTACTTGCTTACCTACACCCGTGTTATTCGCCCGCCTACAACAATATTCTTTGTCCGTATATAACCCTATTTGTCCGTCTGTCCGTCTGTATCGGGATTACTCCCCATGAAATCCCACGTTATTTGCCGATCTGTATTCACGTAACCCGCCTATACATGCTACTCGCCTATCCTTACATATATCGTTATCTTCCTCTATGCCAACACACAGACACCACACGCGAAAAAACCACGGAACGCATCTCGGCTCGGGTGCGGGACGCTCCCGGGCAGAGGGGCGGCGGCGCATCGCGGTCCGCGGGCTGCCAGCCGGGCCGGAGCGGGACAGGGCTGCGGGGCGCCCGTCAGGCTGGGGTCCCTGCCTCTCACCCCCTCTTACCTGCGGCCTCGGGGCTGGAGGTGTCGGAGATGGTGTGCACCTCCAGCCGGTGCTTGGCAGACTCCAGGGAGGAGCGCGCCTGCCCCGGCGCCAGCGCCGTCGCCATGACCAGCGCGGGCTGGTGGTGATGGCAGGATGATGAAGAGGAGGAGGAGGAGGAGGAAGGTGAGGAGGAGCACAGCTTATTCCCGGCTCCCAGGCGCTCCAGGCTTAACGGGTCCTTCATGCAGTTCATCGGCAAAAGGACGCCAAAGTCTACGTGCGCGCCTGGGGGGTCGATAGGAGAAGGTGTGCGTGTATCTGTAGGTGTCGGTACGTGTAGGAGGGTCCGCGCAGCGCCCCCTCCGCGGACGCGGAGCAGCCCCGCGGCTCCGGGGGTCAGGGCTGCCGGCCGGGGAGCCGCTCCGGGGCGAGCGACGTTCGACTAGAGCCCGGGAGGCACGGCGAGCCTCGAAGCCCCCGCCGCCCGGGGGGGCGAGGCGGCGGCGACAGGAGAGCGGGCGAGTCCGGTCCTGTAAGAGCCGTCACGGCGACACGGCAGCTCCCCGGCCGGCGGCCCCCGGCCCGCCGCGGGGCTCCGCGGGGCGGGGGCGGCGAGGCGCGGCGGCGCTCCGCGGGGCGCTCCTCTCCGCTGCCCGCGCATGGACCCGCGCCGCGGCCGGCCCCGCACCGCATCAGCTCAGCCGCTTCCCTCTTGGCCTGACATCTTAAACCGGCGGCGGCCTTCCCCGCGCCGCACGTCACCCGCCCCGCCCCGCCCCGCCCCCGCCCCGCCCCTCCGCCGCCCGCCCCGCCCCGCCCTGCGCGCCCCGCGCCGCCCCCCGCGCGCTCCCGGTGATGGGCACACCGCCCCCCCAAAAACCTCCGCCGGTGTGCCCCGCCGGGGCACCCGCGCCTGGACAGCCTGGCCTCCGCCGCCGGCTCACGGGGCACCCCCGTCGGAGCGGCTCCGAGCGCGTCCGCTCCGCACCTCGCCGCACTCCCGGACCTGCGGGACTGAGGAGCGGGGAGCTCGGCACTGCCAGAGCCGCTGTAGTAGGATGGGGGAAAGCCCGATTCCCTCCTCATGGAGGGGGTGGAAAATAAGCGGGACGGGGGCGCGGCTTGTTAGACGGCAGACCTTGTACCGGTAACAGTGACAATTAAACACAAACGACAACAACATCCCCTCTGCGACACAGCTACGGAAAGGTCCGCACCGCGCTCAGAAGCCCCCGAACTCTTCTAGTCCCCGCACTCGCCGGCTTTCTGCCCTTCCTCTGCGCGCACTAAAGGCGGAGTACACGGGGGAAAAATTCTTTCCTTGGTTCCGCCATTCCCGCCCCTTCCCTGCAACCAGGTTCCCAAAACCTAGTCCCCAAGGAGGCATTTCCACTCCAGTTTTACCACTTACTTGCACAGTAATCCTCGGGACCATTCGTCCCTCTCGGCGTGAACCAAGAGGGACCATCCCACGCCCCCGGGGCGCCCGGAGCAGCCCACGAACCGGAGTCCACGCAAGCCGTTCACAGAATTTGGCCAAGTCCACAGCGGACCGGCGCCCGCACACAAACTTCTCAAATCCCTCTCCGAGGTTTGGGGACTGGATTTGACCCCTTGCCCGGGCAGCGGCAGCAGAGGGACGGGCTACACTGTCCCGCAATCCCCACTCGTGGGACCGCTTGTGGCGCCGGAATGAGGCTGCTGTGGACCCGTGTCTCGCAGGAAGGAGGTGCGGGTTTTTTTCACGCGTGTCTAAGGCAGGGACAGGTTGCCCTACCATGCTGGCCAGGTTCTCCTGGGGCCGAGGAATTCTGTCCCTGAGCCGTAGCCCGCAGAGCCGACACTGGCCCAGAGGAGCTGTGGCCGTCTTGGGGATGGGGATTCCGAAGTAGCCCAGGAGCAGGAAACCCAGGTTTGCGTGTCTGTCTTCATTTTATCTGGCTGGTCACTGGTATACAAAAGTTACTGAAAGCTTCCTCTTGATGTGGCCCACACCCACATCCCAGCGCCCAAACTTTTCTGTGTCCCATTCCCATCCCGTCCGCCACACCCCACCCCCACCTTCCTCAAGGGTCTTCCTTAGTCGCTGATTCTCGTTCGAAGTACGTATCATCCATCGCAATCTTAGTTATCGCTAAATTATACATATTACTTTCGCAGCCTGTTAGTAAAGAAGGTTAAATTAATTTACATTCTGCTCATTATCTGGCGTTTAAATGACGTGTTTTTATCCCTGAGATTTGGCAAAGAATCTCTTTCCTCAGACCCCACAGCGTTTTGATGGAGACAATGCTCTTACATTTGTAGTGGATTTTAATCTGATAAGACTCTAATTTGCTTAAGACTTTTAAATAGGGGGTTTAAAATGATTCTAGCCGTTTTCTTATTGAATTTCCTCTAATTCCCCCAAGATCATAAAGTATATGTGTAAAGTAAATATTTCCTCCCTTTGCACCGGCAGCAGATGACCTATAACTAAGTCAATATGAATCCAGCTCCATTCTGCACAATTTGTTTACCAATCATATCCCAGTTTCTTCTTAACCTCTCTCTACCTCTGTGGTCCCGCACCTAGCACCCCTCCCCCCCCTCCCCGGCCTTTCACCATGGCGGGACCGTGCCAAAATCGCGGGCAGGGGGCTGCCCCAGCCCTGGCCAAGCGGGAGCGGCCTCGGCCTCTCAGCGAGGGGCACCTGGGAGGTGGCGCTGACCCTCTCCAGCCTCACGTCGAGGTGAAAACAAGTGTGCAAAGCCCTGGGGTGGGGGAGCCAAAGGGAGAGGTGATATGGAGGTATCTCCTCCTTTCCCCCCTCACCCCTTTTTTTTTTTTTTTCAGACGGGGCAATGCATCCCTGTCTTGAAAGACACCCGTCACCTTTTTTTTTTTTTAATTTTTTTTTTTTGGCATTAATTTATTTTCAATCGTTTTGGGGCAATGCTGGCTTCTTCCGCCGCGACTCGAAGCGAAAAGTCGCTCCCGCGTGCGGGGCGCAGAGTGCTCGTTAGGCGCTTTCTGCCCTTGCAGGGCGAGCGCCGGTGCCCGCCGGTGCCCGCCAGCCCAGCCTCGCTGTCTCGGGACATTGGACGGGGCAGGCCGCCCCTGGCGCGTTTCCCCAGAGAACGGGGACAGGAGGAGGAGGAGGGCCCGGCCACCTCACCGCCCTATCGCATCTCCCCTAGCTCCAGCCCCGCGTCCCACAGCCACGGGCGTGACAGACCCTCCAGCCGTCCCCGCGCCCTGAAAAGGAGCGCACAACACTGGCCCGAGCTCCGGCAGCCCAAAGGGAGAGGCTGTCGGCATTCCCTTACGTGCCTTTGATTAAAACTCCCCCATCCCGGGCAGGAGGGGAGCTACCACACAGCATTAGTTGTCATGGTGACCATAAATCACGTAAATCCAAAAATACCCACCTATAATCTGAGATGAAGCTTTTATTTCCCAAGTGAAATAATATTTTAAAAGCTGTCAGCCAACCGAAAAACAACCTAATTGTAGTCACCCAGGTAATATATTAGCGGTAAAGGTTTCAATTAAAATGTCAAGTGTTTTAAATTTTTTTAACTTTTTTTTTTTTTTTTTTTTTTTTTTCTGGTGGAAGTTCCCATCGCCGTTCGGGTGCTGGCCACGAAGCTACCCCCGCCAGCTCACTCGCGTACCGACTATCTGCTCCTGCCGCGTGTGGCTGCCATCACCAAAGAAAACCCCAAAACTATTTTGGGAATTGCTCTCTTTCCTTTTAGCCCTGAGCTGCAGGGCTCATCGGGGACGCCTACGAAAATGGAGAATCAGGGATGCTCCCCGCTCCGCATCACCTTTTTAATTTCATGGGAGTTTTCGTGTGTTTTTTTCCCTGTTTTTTAGGTTGGTTGATTGGATTTTTTTTTTTTTTTGTGTGTGTGTGTGTGTTTTTTTTTTTTTTTTTTTTTTTTTCCCCACTTTTTCCACGCTGTTATTTGAGTTTATTTGGGATGCCCGGTGCCCGCCCCGGTGCGGCAGTCGGGAGGGCCGAGAGCAGGGCCGGGAGCTGAGCGGCTCTGCTGGGGATGCCAGAGGGTGGCCAGACCTACTGCGGGTATTTATTTTCCCACTTTTCCTTTATCGCCTCACGAGATCTTTGTTTCTAGGCGTAATACTCCCCTAAATGGATAAATTGGTTCTTATGTAGAGCCTCCAACTAGTCCTGTTGTCTTTTACCTTTGGCTTGTTGTCTTTCGCCTATCTCGGATTACCGGATATTCTCCTCGATGAAGAGCCATTAATTACCCATTCAGTCAATATTAGGAAGACTACAGAGCTTTTTACATAGGATTAAGAAGACATCAGATTGTTCCGTTAGTATATTCCTACTCACGAAAAAGCTTTCGTTATACATTTAGTTTTCCCTGGAGTGAGGCTAACAACTGCTGCATATATTATTCTCAGGCGCCAACAGCGGAGGGGGAAAATTCTATAAGCAAAGCGCAATAAATAACTTCTAATTTGCGCTTGGTGGGGGGTGCGGGACGGGGCGCGCATCTTCCGAGGAGCCGCGCAGGGCCAGCGCACCAGCGAAGTGCTTGCGCCCCGGCCAGGGAACATCCCGGCTCCACGGCTCGGGTCACACAATTCCGGGGACAAATTTGGCCACGCTATGTGAAGGGGAGGGTGCCGCTCGGCTCTGCCTGGCGGCCCAGCGGAGACAGCGATGCTCCGGCTCCGCCTCAGCCCCCCCGCGCTCGCTCCCTCCCGCAGGGGCAGAGCCTGCGCCACCACTTCTTCCCGGGGCTCAAAAAAGGCACCGCCGGCCTTTGCTTTGCGCGCTGCAGCGTCTTCAGCCCGTCTGAATGGAAAGCTGAGTCAGCGTTAGGTTTTGAAGTTTTTGTTTTAAAAATAATGTTCAGTTAGGGAATATTCAGACCAATTTTCTTTTTTTTTTTTTTTCTTTTTTCCCCCCCTTTTTTTTCTTTTTTTTTTTTTTAGCTATAGTGTTTAAACAATCAATTTAGAATGCTGAATGACGATATAACACGGAATGTAATTTCAACATTTTATGCTGGAAGCCGCTGTTTCAGCAATACCCAGATTATCGATTACAGGGAAGGATTCCTTAAGTAGAATTCACAGATCTAACAAATCATATAGATTATATATATATACACGTACACACAAATACCTTAAGCATCCTTTCGCTCTGCATAAAAATTACTCGAACAAAACCACCACCGACAACCATTTACAAGTGCTGAAACATGCACTGAAGTTTTCCTAATTTTGTGGGACTGGTCAACTAGCAGCAATTTTCCTGTCTCTCTGAAGAAATCTGACACCCGCCGGGCTGCGTTTGACACTCTAGGCTGCAATAATATTTTCATACTTCCCCATTTTCCTTTCCTCGGCATGGCCACGGACTCGTTTCTTCTGGAACAGCCCTCCCCCTCTGCACCCCATTCCCCGCGGGAACCCGGCATGCCGTGTAGTTTTGGAGGGTCTCCTACTGAATTTCGTTTCCTCCTTTCGCAGAACCATCGATTTGACAAAACAGTCGTATGTTTTGCTATTACTGCCAGTGGTTCTAGTTAGCGATCATTCTCCTCATGGCCACCGATGGTGCCTATCTAGCGAAATTACCTCACCGCCCTCATAATTTCCAAAGCTGAAATGTGACAGAGAGGGGTCCCCAGTCACCTCTGTTTCCTTGCCCGCCTCCCCGCAGCCAGCCCCAAGGATCAGACTTTTTGCAAACAAAATCCCAAAAATCATGACGTCCTTACGGCCAGGCAAAACAAAAATCAACGAGTACCGCGCGGGTTTAAGCAAATCAAAGCCAAGACCAAACAAACCCCTCCGGTATCACGAGAAACCACCCGTGATTTCTACGGTTTACAGCAAGTCGCCCGAGCAGCTCAGGGCGTCTCAGGACTTGCCATTATCCGTCGCACAGAGGCAGGGACTGAGGAGCACACAGAGTTCATCCCCATATCTGCAGGAATATATTCCCATATCTGCACGGATATACCCGTATCCGAGGTCGTCGCGCTTCCCTTCCCCGTAAATGGGAGCATTTTAATGGTCAGGCAACACCTCGTTGCTTCTTGGGCTCGGACGAATGTTTTAATTAATGGCATTAAAGGTGTTTAGATAGCAATTTCCCCTGCAGCCCGGCGAGTAAAAAACAGACCGGCTGGTACGGTAACAAGGCAGGAAATTTTGCGTGTACTACAATAATCCAGGTTCATAATTGATGTTTAAGAAAATAACCATTTGTTTCTCGGCAGAGGAAGTTAAAGTTACCGTGTCAGGGAGCATATGTGGATATTACTTTTATAAATACTTAGTCGAATAAAGCTGACTTGGAAGGGCTCATAAATTTATTATATCAGAAAGGTCCCCACTTTCCCATTAGATCGTGCTAGGGGCTTTGATTAAGACCACCTGTTCACCGGGAAGAAAAGGCAGGGGAGGGTAAAAAGGCCTTTCTTATTTGCAAACCATATATAAAGCAATGTCACCCTTCCTTTCCACATTATTTTACACTTATTACTGGGCGAGGGAAAAAGTGCCAGACTCTGGTAAAGCCTGTTTGTGCACAATTTAATATCGTGTATGTTTCCGGGATTAAAAATTATCGGTTTGTAATACTTTGGCGTTTGGAATTACCCCGGATTTTGCTCGCTAACCTTCCTTTAGCCTATACGTTCCTTCTTCTAGGGGTTTTGATGTCCAGCTAGCAAATCCTGTTTGAAGTCCCCGGGGGCGGGTGGATTCGAGAAGGGGACGTGGCCTGTCCTGAAATCATTGGATGTTATTTGAGAAATTGCGAGCTGTTTGGCCAAACAGGGTTAATACAGTATTCTTACAAGGAAGTGTTTAACCACGAGACCAGGAATACGTGCATTATTAATTCACTCTAGTTTCCTGTATTATTAATTCAGGTTAATGTATTTTATTTAAACAAAATTACGTTTATCTTGGATTAAACAGTCTCTCGAAATACAGAGCGCTTGTTTTCTTCTTTGTAATATGTTTGCATTGCTGTTTTTCTTTACCACCCCTCGGGCTCGCCTGTCAGACCCCCTGAAAAGGGCATGGGAAGAGAGACAGGGCTCTCTCTACTGCAGACGGGGCGCTGTGGGGGTGCCTACCTCTGGGGGCAGGAGAGGGCTGGCAGCTTGTTGACGGGCGAGGGGGTGGTGTCAAAAAATAGAAAATAAAAATAAATACGAGAGCGACGCTGCGGGTGTCTAAACGGCGCGCTGACAGCGACGCTTTTTTTGGGGGCCGCGCGCTGGCGGCGGGAGCCGGTGCGCGGCCGCAGCCGCGGGGGTGCGCGCACCCCTTTTCCCTTTCCCCGTTCCCTGCCCTCTCCCGCGGCCGCGCACCTCCCGGCGCAAGCGGCGCCCAGCGCGCCGCCGGCGGGCAGCAGAGGGCGCCCTGGCGCCGCGCAGGCGGGCCCGACGCGGCGCTGCCGCCGCCGCCGCCGCCGCCCCGCAGCGCGCCCGCGGAGCGGCCGCCGCGAGTCCCCGGCGCTGGGGGCGGCCGCCCGGACACCGAGCTGCCGGCGGGCTCCGTGCGGCCCTCCAGCGCCCCTCGCTCATCTCCCCCTTTAGATGTCCGCCTTCGGAATAAAGACACTCGACGGCGGCTGGCTGCACGCCTGGGGACGGGGGACACAGTGAGGGGTGCAGGGGAGAGGTAACTGGGTGGGTGGGTGGTCAGCGCCCGACGCTGCGCAGCGCTTCGCGGAGGTGGCGCCGCTTCCCCGCCTGGCTGCACGCCCGCGCACCGCTCCGCACGGCAGCGCGGCCGCTGTGCCTCCGGCCCGGCGGGCGGTGGTGTCTCTTACCTAGCTGAACACAGGCGGAGACAAGTTTGCGGCAGTTGGACTCCATTACCCGTTATCTGCAAAAGATGAATTGTTTTAAAACAATTACTTTGGGATTGAAGAGTACATGCAAAAACCCGAAACGCAGCCGCCCCGGGAGCTACGTCGCAACGATGGTCGGCCTGGATCGCGCACATTTCTCCAGCGATACGCGCAGTGTCCCCTCTCCTTGCCTCAGCTTCAGGTCCCACCAAAGTCACACCACAGGACAGGCGCAAACACCCGTGGCTGTTTCCCAGCCCGTCGAACCCTCTGGCCTCCCCGCACCTCTAGTTATTTGGGCACGCAGAGAGGGTGTTCTAATCTCGTCGCCGTGCTCAGCCGCGGGACAGGCCGATCCCGGTGGCAGGGGTGCCGCAGGACAGTAGGTACCAGCAGCCGCTCCCCCACGGCGGCGGAAGTTGCGCGGCAGCGGCTGCGCCTCCGCGCTCCCCGGCCACCACCGCCGCCTCCCTCTATCTGAGAGGTCGGGCAGTAAAATCACAGGATTAGTGCCTGATTGAGATGTCTGTTCGTGAGATATTACAAAATTCATTATCACAGCTCTCTACTAACTCGATATGAAGTAACACAGATGGGATTTTATTAGTCCAGGCTTCAAATGTTTACTTATGATAATTTCGAGGGAAATTTGCATGTCACCATAATTTCGGTAATCTTTCTTCTTCTTCTTCGCTTCTTTTTTAATGTCTGGACCGGGTGCATTATTAGCTGGTGCTTAGAAATCCGGCAGCCTGGAGCCGAGGCATGTTTGGGATGAGCAGCACAAGACACAGCACCCACCGAGAAAGGCCCCAAGGCTCCGGCCTTTACACCCTCCGCCGGGCAAGCAGGATAAGGCCGTGGAAAAAGGGGAGGAAAGAGGGAGGAGGGAAAATTAAAAAAAAAAAATAAAAAAGGGAAAAAGGAAAAAAGGAAACAGGAAGGTGCGGTTATCGGGGTTCCTCGTGGTCGTGTGGTGACATGGCGATTTATATTCCCAGATGAACAACGCCAGGGAGGAACTCCGCTCCCTCCAGCAGCCGGGCCTAGCACACGAGCATTGCCTAAATTAATCTTAATCGGGAAGGCGATTAAGAGAACCTTAATTCTTCGCCGATGGTCCTTATTTCGGGATCGGTCTCCGTCAAGATTAGTCCTGCGTGACAAATGCCCTCCCCCGCGGCCTGCCTCTGAGGTTGATTTATCTCACGAGTGGAGACACACGGCTCCCCCCACGCACACGCCCCGACACCGAGGGGAAGTTTTTCCTCTCTACTGAAATGCCGGTCTCCTCGGAGAAAAGTGCCTTTCTCGAATGGATTATTATTATTCTTTCCTCACTCGTATTGCTCCTTCCCTTTCTCCTCTCCGTATCCTCTTAATTTTCGTTGCAAGGCACATCGCAGCACGGGGCCAAGTGGAGCGTTTTCCTATTGTCTCCAGCCCGGCGACACAAATGAAAGCAACTCCACTTGCTTTTGCACTTCCCTTTCTCCGAGTACTCAGATTTAAATACCACCGCACCTCTGCGCGCCCACAGCCGCAGCAAACGCACCAGCCGTGCGACCTTGCCTTTCTCCACGGCCGGGCCCTCTCAGCAGCAACCTGCTCGGAGCAACTGCAGGGCGCGGACAGGAAAGCGGAGTCACACGGGATTCTATTTTTTTCTTTATAGGTATCTATCACTGTTCTTTCGAGGAAAAAAAAAATCCATAATCCCCAAAAAACTGGAGTCGCCTGGCAAGGATCGCACCGCCCGAAATGCTGTGGTCCGTGATTTTGGCGGGAGGTTTTCCGCCAGAGGCCCGCGGCCGCTGGCTCTCAAACGAAAGGGGGGTTCCGTGCGGGGCCTAGCCCTCCGCGGTGCCCGCGGGGCAGCCGTGCCCCGCCATTCTCTCGCCGGCGATGCCGGTGGGAGACGCCGCAGCCGGCTCGGCAGACCCGCCCGCATCGCTTTCGGGCAGCCCGAGCCCGTGCCGGCGCCGCTGCCGCCCCCCGCCCGGTCCGCGTCTCCGCCAGGCAGGAAGGCGCTGCCTGCGCGGCCGGTTCCTCGGCGCCCGCCCCGCCGGGGAAGCGGGACCAGCACGGCGGGCGAACGGCGCGGGGGCAGCGCTGCTTCCCCCGCCGACAGCGCCGCGGGACGGGCCGCAGCCTCCCGGGAGGACATCAGCAATCCGAGCCCGCAAAACCCTGCCCGGCCGGCCCGCGGTCCCGCTGCTCCTCCCGGGGTCCGCAGAGCCTGGACCTGCCGGGTTCGTAGCCCTCGCCCGTCCCGCCGATACCCCCGAGCCTCCCGCACTCACCGGGGCCGGTTGCGCTGCCCGCCCCGCTCTCTCGCTGCTGGTGCCTGTGGCTGGCGGGGGCGGCGGGGCCGCGCCGGGCTCCTGCGCTGGCTGCGGGGCCGCGGAGCCGCCGCTGGCTCCCTCCTTCCCCGGCCCTCCCGCGCCCCCGCCCCGCCCCGCCCGCCTCCCCGGGCCCTGACGTCACACAGGCTCCGCCGAGCGCTCCCCGCCGCCGCGGGGCCGGGCCGGGCCGGGCCGGGCCGGGGCGGGCGGCTCAGCGGCTCTCCACGGGCACGGGCGCAGCGGCGGCGGTGGCAGCCCCCGTCCGCGGAGGGGGCAGGGGGCAGGAGGAAGGACAAAAGTCGGCGGAGGCGGCGCGGCGGCGGGCTAGGTAGCCAGAGGAAAACCGAGGTGAGCGAGGACGGCCGTGGCCTCTCCGCGCCCGCGCAGGGCGCGCCCTGCTCCGCCCGGCTGGGGAGGGGGGCACAAGTAACTGTGGCCGAAGTTTCCCGGGCCGGGCCGGTGGCTGTCCTTGCACCAGGTGTGAAGAGGGATCGGCAACTTACTGGGAGAGGTCTCGGTTTCCTGTTTTAACCCACTTTTTTTCTTTTTTTACCCAATTTTTTTCCTTACTTCTTACGTATATATATATTTCTATTTTTTTTTTTTAAATGCGGGATGTTCTTTTTCGTGCCTTATCGGTGGCGCAGTGCCGGGATAGCCGAAATCCTGCCGCTCTTCTCTGTTCCTTGCCCTGCATAATTTACGCACGATAGCGAGAAAAGACTACTCTCTCTCCCTTTTCCCCAAAGGACATCAAGCTGCCTCCAGGGGAAAATTTATTTTCGATTTTGCGGCGTTTTCCGTGTTTAAGAAAATATCGAAGCCGGATTTTCCTATTCAGATCAAACTAAAGTGATCGGTTTTTCTCGCAGCGTTTCCGCGGCTTTGTTTATAGAGGAACCACGCGAAAATAAAATAGGCGCTTTACTAACTCGGAGGCTACACCTGATCTCTTTGTGGCTATTTTAAAATTATTTCATCCTGGAGTGAATTTTAGCTATTTATAGCCGTGGGCAGGGGGCTAGGCAGTTATTGCTGGAGTGGAAAGAGAACCCTTGGAAGAGGCCAAGTTTTCCGCGGGTCGTTAAGTCAGCCCAGCCGCAGCCGGCAGCACGACCGCTCCACGGTGTGCTCAGAAAAGCCCTTTGATTGCGACGCTGCAGCGGTCGCCGCGCCAAGCGGAGGGGGTGACTTTCTCTCGCAAGATAAGAAATCGTGTGGGAAAATCTAGGGAAAACTAAATTAGTTTACTGCGCCCTTGGCTACCTGCGTTTCTATCCGTGGGAGCGCTCTGCCAGGTGAAATCCAGTTTCTCCGCGCATCCGAAGAAAGAGCGGGAGTGAGAGGGACTCCCAGCTCCCACCTCTCACTTTTGTTTACCCGGGAGAAGCAAACTGCTTGCGCCGGTGTGCATCTTCCCCGCACGCCCAGCCCCGTTGTGTGTTGGGCAGGGAAGGCTGGGACACCCGCCTTGGCAGCGCGGCCGCGGAGCGGGACCGCCCGCCGTTCATCGACCGCCTCCGCGCCGGGCAGCAGCAGTCTCCGTCCGCCCCGGAGAGGCTAAAGTGAGCAGCTGGTGGGAAATGCAAATGCCTCCTGGAGAAACATAAGATACTGGATGATTTTCATTCCCTCCTCGAGTGTGTGGAAGGAGCTGGACATACGTTTCACGCTCCTAATCCTTCTTTTACATTTTTAGTCATACTCCTATTAAACAACTAATTAATGCCTAGAATCACCAGGGAATACATTAGACATGCTGCCGTGGAAGAGGGGTTCCAGGGTGTCTGGAAACTATGGAGCCGACTTAATACGAGGATTTCATTTTTTTTTTCCCCCTTCTGTCAAAGCAATAAATGTAATAATAGATTTCAGGGCAAGCAAAGGGCGCGACGGCTGTATTTATAGTCTATCTCCTCCCTTTCGCCAGCGCAGTGACAACAGCTTTAAAACCCCCGAGGAGGCTCCGGAGCCATTCCTCGGCGGGTGAGGCGGCAGTGGCGGGGGGTTTGCAGCTGCCCCGGCCCGGCTGGGACGCGAAGAGCCGCCCGGAGAGCCCTCTGTCCCGGCCCCTGGCAGGCAAGCCGGCTTTCCGAACCGCTTGGGGAGAAGGTCGGAGTTATTTATCGCCCCACGAGACGGAAAAGCTGTTTTCTTAAAACCTATCGCGACTATCCGTTTGCAAGGCACCCGGCGCACCAGCCGTGCTCCCGACTGCGGTGGGTGCCGTGGGGCTTTTCCCTGGGTGATTCCGGGTCACAGAGCGGGTGAGGCAAAGGAGAGTCCGATCAGCTTTCCCGCTGCCCAGGGATGAGGGAGGAAAGGAAGAGACAGAAAAAAAAAAAAAAAAAAGGCAAAAGCCTCCCACCCCCAAATAAAAACAAAAAAAACCCAAACTCAAAATACCAAGCCGACTAACCAACATAAAAAACCTCAAAGCGTTTGCAGCGGTGCCTGAGCGCAGAGCCCAGCCGTATTTCGGGCAGCCGTCAGCGTCTGGCGCAGGCCGCCAGCGCTGGGAACCGGCGGAAAAGGGAGTTATCCTCCGAAGTGCGCGATGGGGCAATTCACGAGCATTTACTTTCTTCATTCCCGGATTATGATCTCAGCCCTCGCAAGCAAACCCTCCCGTCTCCCCCCGGCCTCTCCTCCCACCTCTCTGAGCTCCTTATCTGTCAGCAAACGAGTATGTAAATACCTATAGCTGGCTATGTTTAACACACTCAAACATTATTGATTTGTTGGGCTGCTCGAATATTTTCTTCCTGTCCAGATCTGGTTTCAAATTGCTCATTCGGGCTGTTCGTTCCGATGCTACAATACAGTAATTGTTAAAAAATTAAGCATTTCAAATGTACCCATTGATTTGCATATAAATTAAAATTATTACGCGTCGCGAATTCTAGTGTTTTATAATCATTTCGAAATTAGCGCTTAACCACTTGATCTGAAAGAAAATATAAATGTCTGTATTGACTTACTAATGAATTGCCTAATTAAAACGTCCCGAGGACGTCGTTCGTTAGGAAGATTGTTAAATCGGGTTACATTAGAGGTAGGGATAACGATGCGAACCGGAGCGAAGCAACCTCTGCTAACACAGAGCAATATATGCAGTGATTCCCATATTTATTTTCCTTTGCTTTGATCCCTTACCCCTCTTCTATTATTCCTTTAAAAATATATATTTATTTACTCTTTCTCTCTTTCTCTCCTTATCTTTTTTATTTATTTATTTTTTTAATAATTAAGTAAAAAGAAGAAGAAGCACAAATATCTGCCTCTGTGCTCCGAGCCTGCAGTCGCCGCTTCCCGGGCGGGCGCGGATGCCCTCGGCCGGAGCCGCTCTCGGCTCGCATCTTCCCGGCAGCGACCGTCTGCTGGAAGCAGGGAAGAGCAATCACAGCTGGCGAGGCCCGTCCCGCCAAAGAGATGCTAACACGGCACTTACCTTCGTCATGAAACTAGGCATAAAAAGGTAGCTCTTCCTGGGAGAGGCAGTGCAAAGGAATGCGAGAAGTTCAGGGAAAAAAAAAAAAAAAGAAAAAAAAAAAAAAAGAAAAAGAAAAAGAAAGAAAGAAACAAGAAAAAAAAAAAGACCGGCGGTACGAAAATCTGTAGCCTCGGGGGCTAGCCAGCAACCCCTTTCATTTCAAGCACTTATTGATTTGCTGTTGTCATCTTTGGCGACGCAGAAGGACACTTGAAAGAATTTCTGATGGGGCTCTGATCTGAGAAACGAGGTGACCTGCCCAGGCTCTCACCAAATTCTTAATTACCACATCAACTCCCTTAAAATTATTAAAAAAAAAAAAAAAAAAAAAAAAAGAAGAAAAAAAAAGGGAAAAAAAGGGGGGAGGGGGAGAAGAGAGGCGGGGGGCGGAGGGGGGATATTTGACAGAGCCAGAGTTTGCTTATCCGAACTTTTTTAACCACTCCTAAACTCTCCGTGTCTCCCTCCTGCTCCCACCGCTGTAGCCGCAGTCCTGCACCCAGATGACCCCATCCCCTCCCGCCCCAGCCTCTGTTCCCCGCAGGCCGGAGCTCTCGGTCCACCGGCGCAGCGATCCAGCGAGCCCGCGGGCGCGGAGCAGCCGCGGTGCGCTGCGAGGGGCCAGCGGAGTGAAACCGCTCTTCCTCCCGGCTGCCAAGGCGCGCACCACCCCGAAGCCCCCTTTCTTTCTCCCAGACCGAAAGCAGGTCTGGGGAGCAGCCCTCCGTGGGCCAGGGAGGTGAGCCTGTGAAGGGAGTTGCTAAAGAAAACACTTCAAATGCAGCGGATCTCAGAAGAGAAGGGGAGAGAGGTCAAGACAAGAGCTGTGTGTGTGTGTGTGTGTGTGTGTGTGTGCGCTTGTGTGTGCGCATATGCGTGTTACACTCAGCCAGACATGCAAGCCTGAGACTTGTCTGCAGCCAGCTGTTAAGAGTGTCATCAAAACTGGATGTATACACTCCAAGCACGGGAGAAAAAAGGAAAATTCAGATGAGGGAATCAACACAAAAAACATATTGTCGAAGGCACTGTGAGGCAAATAGTGTTTGGTGTTGCTTGTACACAGGCGTACAATGCTGACAGATGACAGCATGCTCTTGGCTGAAGAGAAATACACTGCCTTTTTCCCACATGGTATAGACACACATGCACATTCCTTCTTCCTACTCTGGCTGCTGTTTCTGCAGGACAAAGCAAAACCCATCCTTTATATGCATCATTTTCTCCCACCCCCTTTTCTTGTTTTATTTCCCCTCCTCTCCACCCCTCCCATATGTGGTTGTTCTTTATTTTAGTATCAGAAAGCCGAGGGATTGGATTAGCAGCTATTTTGGCATCTGATTCTGTCCACCTCACAGCAGTGGCTGGACCCAGGCTGTGAAAGCCCATCAGGCTGTTGCTTAGCATTTTGTACCCTTGTTAGCTTTGAAGGGGCATTGTCCTTTCCAAGGAAATGCCAGTCCCACCAGGTCACATCTGCCCATCAAGTAAGGCTGATGACATCCCTGTTTGTTGTGTCTGTCCCCCCTTTCCCATTTCCAGTGGGTCACCTGCTCGGGTATGGCAACCAGGACTGTATAATTATACCCGAGTCTTATACTCTCTGTTGAGCTTCAGCTCCTCAAAATTCTGGTTCATAGGATGGCGCCACCCATCAGTAGAAATTCGACAGCCTAGCATTCATTTTCAAGCCTCTTTATATGGCTTCAGTCATTTGTGACAGAAATTTTCAGCTCATAGCCTTGCTCACATCCTGCATCCAGTACAGTGTACTTAACGTGTCTGTCTTCTCCCTACGTGCCTGACACTTTGCAATACTGCCATTGAACTTCCTTCTCAGCAGCGTCATGTTGTAGCAAAAGGAATGAATGAAGCCACTCCTTGTTATTTTACAGGAGCTGGATTCAAATTTGAAAGATTTGGGAGTTTAGTAGACAAACCTTAGAAGAGGTGCCACTTGGATTTTTTTTGACACAACTCTCTATGTTGCTTTGAAAATCTTTTCCAAAGGTTATGGAAACCCAAAATCTCTGTGTAGTTGCTTAATTTATTTTCATCCATACTTGGTAAAATTAGACCTTCTGGTAAGTGCTGCAGGTGTAGGCTGAAGAGGATGTCACATTTTTCAAAAAACAGGTACTACACTACAACAGTGCTGCCAGTGTTGGAGTGTCACAGTCTCCCTGCCACTTTCATCTGGAAAGCAGGCAAGGTGTCACACCTCCTGTCTGTCACAGCACGGAGGGACCCATCCCTCATGCCACGAGTGCTGGCAGTGTTTGTGCTCAACCTCTTCAGGGAGCCTCTGTCACGTTCATCAAGCGACTGCTTCTCCTGTGTCTCACCTGCCTTTGTTGCTGCCAGTCCATCTCTCAAGCTGCAAAATGCTCCGCTTAAAATGTGTGATCTTTGGCTGTGGCCTTTGAGTGTTTCTGAAGGAGAAGGGGGAGAAATGATGGCAGAATGACCCCAAATTATCTTTATATTGTGGTTTTGTTACCAAACAATGCTCTTTCCTCCTTTGGGCATAACATAGTTGTGATTAAGCTTATTGAAGCACATGAAGTAAATGTGCATTACTTGGACTTTGCTCTCCTCTCACACATGATTTCGTGATCATTCAGTGTGATGATGTGCAATCGATCCATTCCTGGGTCTTGCTATCTTTGCTGAGCTACATGTGGCTGAAAAGGTAGATGCACACTGAAAATACAGTCTGTTTTCGCATCATTCCTCACAGCAAACCTTTCTGTCTCCCTTCTGCCTTCCCTGGGCGGTACTGCCTTGGTGCGGATCCCCCACACCCTCAGTCCCTCACCGCAATTGCCCCCCTCACCATGGAAGGCCGCGGAGCGCATCCTCTATCCTGGCTGATGGTTTTTTTTCAGTAAGAATATTTGGAAAGGGATGTTGTGTGTACTTTGAAGTTCTGATGTGAGTTTTTGGGATGTACAGTCAGGTTTTGGTGGGTGGCAGGACCCCTTGCACTGCCTGGCTGTGCAGACGGCCGGGGCTGGCTGTGACAGGCCCTGGGCGGCTGGCGGCTGCCTGAGGGGCACTGCTCAGCAGCCTCACTGCAGCCACCGCTGTGCCTCCTCACCCACGGCTGGCACACGTACAAACCTGCCCAGGAGTGCAGGGGGTCACAGACCCCCATCCCTGCTGGCAGTGGAGTGAGGAGAAGGAGGGCAAAATCCCTCCCAGCACAGGGAGACCTCGCTCTTGCGTTGGAAAGGACACCTGTCACTGCCTTCCTCTATGGCGTCAGGTGATGGGATGTGGCCAGAGTCAAGACAGGCTCCAGTGCCTGAGGAGCTGTCTGAAAGCAAGGGAAACAGAGCTGAACAGCAGCCCAGCTGTTTAACTGGGACAGCCTGGGAACCCTGTCGCTGTGAGGGAAGGCTCCAGCCCTGACGCTCCTGACCCACTGGGCAGGACTTGCTACCCTTGTGCCAGCCCCTCAGCAGCACCCCCACCAACCCAGGGCGGCTGCTGGAGGGTCAGAAAGGCTGGTCAGGCTGTGCCCCAGCCTTTGGGAACTCTCCATGATTTAGGAAGATTAAAGTATTATGTGGCATTTGGGAAAATCACTTAAGGAAGGGCAAAGGTGGCAGCACCTGGTGGGTTGTTCTCCATCTGGGAGTGTGGCCAAGCTCTCTTACTCACTGTAATATACTGTGTCCAAGTGCTGGCTCCATATTAGACACTGCATTTAAAAAGTATTTCACTTGGAGACATAGTGCTAAATTTTCTTCACCAGCTGAGGGCTACTTCTCTATTTTATTTTTATTTTCCCTTTCCCTAATTTTGTATGGAGCTATTCTGACCACCTCCATCAGAGAAGACGTTGAATGCTTTCAGAAAAATATTTGTTTTGATGGAATTTATGATGTGATCTGTTATTCAAATTTATGGCTAGCCTGATGTGGCAGGTTAGGTAAAAAGGCTGTTGATGACATAGTGGCAATCATGAAAAGCCATATTTTTAGGCATGTTTGCACAGCTTACTGAAAAGTGTTTGGAAGAAGAATGTGGGTATAATAAAATAAAGAATAGAGTTGGAAATATTATCAGGTTAAAAAAACACATAAAGTCCAACACCTAAGCTAAAATATAAGTTTATAGGTACACTGTAGGAGTGTCTTAGTATTCCCCAGGTAGAAAAAACACTGACTTTGAGGTCAAACTTGACAAGAAAAGGGAAAATGTTCTTGGTATTAATTTTGATTTTGGGAATGAATTCAAATCACTCCAGCAGACAAGAAAGCAGAAGAGGAGAGCTTGCTAGCAGGTTTCTCCCCCACTCTTCTCTGCTTTCAGGAATCTTGCTTACCAGGAGAGCAGTATGTCTTCTGGTTCTGCCAGGGTTGTACCACCCTGCTGAACACAGAGGCAGCTTGGTGCAGTGAGAGGCATCTTCCCAGCTGCTTTCATTGGTGAGTGAAAGAATCCGGTGTCAATACAATCTCCCGAGGAGATCACGCCACAAAAACCAGTTCTCCATTCAGCTGGATCATTCCTTCGCCTTTGACTCTAACTGGGGATGCTCCTCATGGAACATGTTTGTGGAGTTGCTTGTGGTATCTTCAGCCAATAATCTCATGACTGAACTCTTTACACACCTGCTTATCTCACTTTTTTTTTTCTGTCTGCTCTCTACTGGCCTTAATCTGCAAGCTTTTACCATCCTGAGCAGGGTTTACCATGCCACAGTTTCTGGGGATGAGGATCATGCTGCCTTTCTCTGTTTAACATCATACTATTTAAAAGAATGTATTCCCCATACAACCTTTAGGGAAAAAAGAAAGAGACCTTTTAAATTTGGCAGACTGGTGGAAACTGAAGGAGATCTTTCTGCAGCTGATTTATCTGTCTCTGCCTGCTACTAAGTAGCTATAGCACATTTTAGTTATTGTTTTCCCTCCTGATTTCTGAGACCAAACATTTTCACACAGCCTATTTGTCTTTAACTGATTTTTCTTTTTGCCTTAGAGCACTGGGAGCACAAGGGGCCATGAAAACTTTGTGGCAATTATCTTCCCATGAAAGGAAAGCCCAAATTAAAGCAGAAAGGCTCAGAAAACACTGCATTATAAGAAAAGCCTGGAAGTTATTTCTGTTTTCTCAGATTTTAAAAGCTACTGAATATACCTGTGATTATAAGTGAGCTGTAGGTCAACAAAAATTGCTGTTAGTGCTTTCATTATAATCTCAATTGTTGGGAGTTTACTTAGCACAAACATTTGCTTTGTGGTGAAAGTATGGCATGTAAGCCTTTTGATCTGCAAGCAGTAAAAAAAAAAAAAAAAAAAAAAGCCAAAATTTTTTGCTTTGTTTTCATTCCCTCCAAACACACTTTATAAACTGCGTTACAGCATGAGCGATCTGATGTTTGAGCTATAAAATGTGGCAAGAATATAGATGACATTGGCCACTCCCCCTTTGCTTGGTTTGGAAGAAAAGTCTTTTTAAAAGGCACGATAAGATCTCTTCTGAGTGTGCTCAGTAGCAGACTGCACTCCTCTGCAAAAAGATGAGATGCCTGAAATATGGGCTTTACCTTATATGTAGCCAGCCCTGTGAGTGATAGAGACACTCCCTCTGCAGCTCTGAGAGCTGCAAGATGGCAGAGAAAGGCTCAAAATACGGTGAGCACGAAGATGTTAAGATTTTTGAGTTCACACAGGGCAAGGCACCAGTGAAAAGTCCTTAGCTAATTATCTTTTTTTTCCCCTTTTCACCCTCCAGTTATAAAGGCTCCTCTTCTCCAGCAGGAAAGAAAAGCAGCCCACTTGTTGCTCCTCTAAGCTTTTCCAAAGAAATCAGCAATGCAGTGCTGAACAGCTGGGCTCCTTCTTGGCACTTCACAGAGAGGGGGGTGAAAAGAAAAAGATTTCCAGATACTTAAGCAGGAGTTGCAGCTGCTGCTATGGCAGAAATGTTCCTGTGAACAAACAGGTAAGGATTTTTGTAGAGCCAGGGCAGGCTGAAGATTCACAACAGGCACAGAAATGGGCATGATGGGTGCAGAAATGGGCATGATGGGCAGCAGCGTCAATGCCTGTCAAACTCTGTCCCTGCCTGGTACCTGGAAAGGCCAGTGTCAGTTCACACAGAGTGGAGGCTGCGGCTACCCAGACGGTGTCGAATGACAGTCTGTTTCTTCAGAAAACCTGTCTGTGGGTTTCCCTAATCTGCTGAAGCACAATGAAACACAACACGCTTCACTTTTGGCCTGTTTGTCACGCCTGCTGAGCTGTGGTACAGGCAATAAGTAATCGTGTATTTGCAGGTGATACGATAATACCAAAGGAAGGCGTCTTCACATCATTTAGGCGTTCCTGAAGGATGCTTTTTCTGTCCTTGGAAGGATCATCCTTGGAATGATGAACTTCAGAGCTGATTGTGATCTTCCCATTCCATCACTCTGTCAGAGGACCCACTTTTAAAAGACTTTTGCCTTGTTTCTCTGGTCTCTCTCTCTCCTGTATCAGCTTTCCAGATTTTGGTGCTGCACATTTACTCCAGGTTTCCATTCTGGAAATGTTTACATACAATTTATACAAGGATTAGAATTCAGCTTTGCTCATTTTCCTAGTGTTACAGAAAACTCACTCTAATGCAGAACCGTACCTTGCCCCATATGCTACACATTACTGAAAAAGTGACTTTTTTTCTAACATCTATATTTTTAAGAGAGAAAAGAAAATTATCTTTCTCTTCTTTTAATAGGTTACAGGCTTATCAAAGGGTGACTTTTTTTCCTAGAATGATGCTTCCACACAGAATATGCTGCCTTCCCAGTTAAAATTTAGCATTGCTATAGGCAACCAAAAATACTGGTCGTAGGACAGGCAGTGCGGGGAAAACACAGAGTAGCAATCAACAGCACCATTTCCATAACTGCTAACACCTGTTAACTCCAGTCAGGTGTTGGCACTTTAAATACCAGCTCTGGGAGGATTATTTTTGGTGGGGTTGAAGGCCTCTTTGTCTTGGGGAGCTAAAGATTTAGAAAATTTTTGCTCTATCCCAAGAGTTTATTGTGAAGGAAGAATTGGTTTCAGCAATTCCATCCACTTTCCTTCTACAACACCTGCCTCTCCTTTCCTATCCTGAAGGTTACTGTAAGTGTGTATATATATTTCACAGAAAAATCTGATATTCCTGGATATTTTGATGGATATTTGCTGGAAATTTTTTCTTTTCCACTGAGGTAATGTTTAGTTACTCAGACTTCTAAATCCTGATAATGAACAGAGCTGGGGTTTGGGGTCATACCTGGAAAAAGCCTTTAAAGCTAAGTAGCTCAGGTCAAGAAGGTCTGCTGTGAATACCTTAAATCCACAGAGCTGGTGTTTTACCTAAATTCTCTTTCTCGGGTGGCTTCATTTTGTGGGTGGTCAAGTTAGTTTGTTTTCTAGAAACTGCATTGTACAAACTGGAGAAAACCAGCCTATCCTCGCTGGTGGAACACTGTTTTCTGACTAGCTAATTTAACAGAAGAGAAGTTAGGAAGTGCACACATGCCTAAGGAGTGGACTAGTCTGACCTACAGTCAAGAGGATTTTAACTGTGGCTGCTGTGGTTGATAAAAGCCAGTAAGACTGCTCTTACTGGCAAATACTTTGAGTAAGCATAAAACTTCTGCTTTTCTATTGTCTCACCCTTTCTTTTGGTCCTAGATTTGGCAATTTCTCTGTGTATCTGAGATACTGTGTTTCCTGGTTTGAGCTATCCTTTCCTTAGTTCTTTACCCGGCATAAGGTTTTCAAGGGAAGGTGGGGACTCAAAGTGTTTGGATGTCTGTTTCTGCTCATTGGTACAACTCATTGGTCTTGTTTTTTTTGTTTTTTTTTTTTTTTTTTTTTTCCTCCTATAAAAGGAAGGCAAATTAAGTTCCCTTTTCTTTCCTCCTCCTTTCTGGCTTTGTTACCAGTTTCTTTGATACTGTACTGTGTTTAGCTTGCTACATTTCTGACTTAATAGTGTTAATATATTGACTATATGTAAATGTGTAGGCAAGAGAATTGTGCCCTACTTTTATAAGTAAGTAACAGGAAAAATTAGTAATCTTTATCTTTCTTATTTTATTGCTATCTTAAATGCATCAAACTTTGCTGTTCCCTTATTAAAGGTTAGTCCCAGTTTTAGCAGTAACATGAGAGATGCTGTTTTTTTACCAAGTAAAACTGAATTTTAATGTCTTAGAGAACTTTGTATTAGCAGGTTAGTATTTAAAAGATTATTTGATTTCTACATCATTGAACTGTCATATTATACAAAAGCTTTTGTTTCAGTTATGTAAAAATGTTTTTTTGAGATTAAAGTATGTCTGTTTCTGCTGAACGGAAGAAACTGGTTGTACTAATTCAACATGCACTGTTTGAAAAATATTTTTTTTGGTGTGTAGGCTGGAATACCAGTTGAATATCAGGAGGCTGTTGCATCTTTGAGGGTTTGTTAAATGTACTTGTAATGTAGATGTCAGAACGTATCCTTTAGTTTTGTAAAAAGTCTGACCTGAGAGGAGGGAGGAAAATCTAATAAGAGTAGGTTTAGAAGTGGCAAAATTAGTGCTCAGGTGCTTAACTTCTGATATGTCTGGTGCAATCTGTAGATGTGCTAAATGCTTGGTGTTCTTATTAGTTTTAATGAAATAAAGATACTGTGGAGTGAAATTGTTTTGAAAATTACTCTTCCTGATCATCTAATTATGATAACAATGCTACTTTTAGTTTATCCTAGCTGATTGTTATATGGGAAAGTGTTGAAGTAAGAGTCTAATATTTTCTCCTATCTGCCAAATAGAAATACCACATGTTTTTGGTAGTCTGCAGCTGTGAACCCTGTAACTGGTGAAGAACACAAATGATTTAACTGTAATTAGAACATTTTCCCCCTGTGTTCTTCACCCCTCCTTCCCAACACGCACTCTACCTTTTATCCTTGTCCATAGGATTGCTATTAGAAAGAATAAATGGGATTTTGGGTTTCTGCTAATGATTATGACCTGGCAGCATACTGAGTTCTCTATCATTGTTGTTTGAAATCTTAGATGGTTTCTGGTGTACCAAGACTATTTTAAGACTGAGATGCTTTGGTTCACGTGCAAATAGAAGCTGTCAACTGTTCAGCAGAACTAGGATACTTCCTGCTCCCCAGCTGAAGGCTGCCATATACTTTCAGCATGTCATTGTCTGTCTGAAAAAGTTCACAGCTGGTTAGCTGAATGACGTGGAGGGCCTTTTTTCTTTAGTTATGCAGCTGGTGCTAACTAGTGACTCAGTAGTGAAAGAGATCAAGAATTATGACATTTAAGAAGGAACGAAATGTTAATTTAAGCCTCCCCCCCCCCCACCAAAGGTCAGATTTGGATGTTTCTGTAAATTGCAATTCAATACCAGAGGAAGAATTCCTGTTTCCTTTTCTGAATTAGAACTCTCTTTTGGTGTATAATTAAAAGTATGCCACTGAAGTGGCCCCTTTCTCCACTTCCATGGTGTTTAAATATTTGATTGGACACTGTTTTAGATGTAGTTTTCTGTGTGGAAATTGTTTTACTCCTCCTGAAAGGCAAGCACTTTTGCCAGGCTCAAAGAGGATTCCTAAAATTGCTAGTTGCCTATGAAATTTTTTTTTTTTTTTTTTTTTTTTTTTGTGGGAGGGGTGGGTGTGTGAAGTAACATACTGATGGATATTGTATTCCTGCTGAATAATTTCTGTCATTTTACAAGTTTGTTTTAAAATTGAGCTTCTGATAGAGAATAAAGGTAGTTAAGGACTTAGTTTCTTGGCCAGGACAAAGCTTAGTTTCCTTTTGTTATTAGTTCTGTGTCATCACAGAGAGTAGACTAATGTTATTTTGAGTTTGTCTTTTTTTTTTTTTCTAGACATATTGGGCTGAATGGCTCAACATAACAAATTATTCTATGTGCTTTAGTTTCGAATTTTTCATGTAGAATCCAAGTTTTAGCATCAGGATTCAATTAAATGATAGTTTGATTTGACTGAAAAATTAATGGTCCGGAACTGAAACCTCATAGTATTTTTTAAAGCTCTTATTTTCAGTACTTCTGTTTTGAATAAAAGTCTGGGCTCAGCCCAGTAACATAAAGCTACATGTTCTCTCATCATCTAAACATACATAATGATTAAATTTAACAGTGATTGTTTTCTCATTGCTTCTTTTGGCTGCGTAGGTATCTTTCTGCATTCATAAAATTAATTCCCTGGCTATAAGTGGCACTATACTGACTTGCTGTGAAAAATTCCTTGCTACTGTCTGTTGTTCTTTTCAGGAAATAATAATTTGCCAAGCACAATTCATATTCAATAATTATATGTCATCTTCAATGACAGCTTGAACATTCAACTCCTGTTTACGCATGAATTGGACATATTGATTTTTCATTTTAATGATAAACAGATTGGCATGTAATACATTTGACAATACATCTGCTTAAAATGTGTTAAGATCACTAAATGAAAAAAAGGGTTTTGCAGTGCAGGCTAGTAGAGGTACTCAAGCCAAAAGTAAAATGAGGCTGCATGCTACTCTAGGTAATTCTCAACAAAAGAGTGCAGTCCCTTTAATCCTGTATCATAGCAGGCATATTTATAATTGACTTTTCTGGTTTGCTTTTAGTCTGTCTTCTGGCCAGGAGAGATTCTGCAGCCAACAATACTGGGAGTATTTAAAAAAAATGATTGTGGCTTTACTTGAAAAATGGTTTTGGGTTTGAATTTTGATTTTCTATTTTCTCATAGAAAATACTACAAATTTGGCTGAACTGCAGCGTTTAAGCTCTTGTTACCTCTGCATTCAGACCTAAATAGTTTCATCTTTGGTATTCTAAATCTGTGAATATGTATCCTAATGTGTTAAGAGAATATGTACTGACTATATTAAAAACAACTTCTACTAAACTGGTGCTTTTGGACAAAGAGGAGTAGTCCAATTTTTCTGATTGTAATGGCATACTTAATCCCCTCACTTTTCTTTGGAACTTAAACGGATACCTTGAATTTGAGTTCTTAAATTTTTTTCTGTGGACTTCATGTAAAACTGAATGCTTGACTTTATAATAACTTATCTAAATGCTATGTAAAATCCAGTTATCAAGTTTTAGTTTAGTAGGCACCATGGTATAAAAACTTGTTTCCAAGTGCAGTATTCCTATCGGGCACCTGGTGCAACATAAAAAGATGGAAATGTGTATATATATATATATATGCACATGTATACACTCAAAAGCAAGTGATTGGTGCATGTTGGAAATACTTTGACTAGAGCAGATTTAACCAGAAAATGACTGAAATCTTTTGACAAAAATCCACACAAACGGTAACGATGGAATTAGTTGTGAATGCAGCAGATTCTCAAGTGAAAATATACTGAAAGAATGTCTAAGTATTTGTAATAAAACTCTTATTGTTTGTAGTTTGCAAAGCATGGAATGGAGAGCTTTGGATAATTCTTGATATTTTGACTTCTGTGCTTCCTGTCACAGAACATCTTGAGGCTCTTCTTGATCAGTGAGGCCATCACTTGTTCTGTCCTGAGCATCTTTATCCCTAGTGATTTTAAAGGCTATTTCTTTCTTCAGACTTTGATAATTTGAAACTTGAAAACAAGTGGTTTATAGTTCTGTACCACAGAAGAATGTGTATCTTATTTTTAAATAAAGCATGAACATTTTCAGAGTAACAGCAATTCTTTTGCTGCTCAAAGTGGAGTGAACCTGAATAGTTTGTTATTACAGAGCCTTTCTTAGGCTGCTTTTGGTGGGGAGTGCATGTGTTTTTGTGTACAGGTTTGGTATTTAACATGACGGTGATACAATGATTCCTCTAGGGGTACCATATTTCTGTGGTTATTTTGTTGCTGGTGCTTATTCTACTTGAACCCCATGCTCTTTGTGACTTACTAACACTTTTCTGTGCTTTCATGTTTTCTTTTATCTAACTTCCTTGCATTTTCAGGATGCTGCTTTTATAAGTACTGCTGTATTTAATCATACAAAGGATAAATCTGTATTCAGGTTGTGTGGTCTTTGAGCATGGCCTGTCATGACTTTACTTGCATTTCTGAAGATTCATGGAATATAAGACTCTTTAGATTCAGTATGTTCCTATGTTTTATTTAGCTGCTACAGTGTAGAAATGAAGTATCCATGCTTGCATGGGGGGAAAAAAATGTAAATTGATTATTGATTAAATGTGGTCAGTTAACGGGGAAAGTGTAGAGGATATGTTTAGAAATTTAGAGATCTATAGACTGTAGCTTTTGCAACAGAGAGACGTTTTTCAATTAAAGAAGGAACCTCACACATTAAAAAAATGCAGCTGCTAAAGAAAAGTATAGAGAAGCAAGGAGCTGCTCATTAGACTTGATTATATGCAGTGGTGGTATGGTGTTTCTCCCAAATAAACGTGCCTTTCCTGCCAGTCAGGTGTCTGAGTTGGGATAGGATAAAAAAGACAAATGTTCAAGCACATAAGCTTTGCTTCATGCTTGATTAAATGCAGTACAAAATTACTACAGGTCCTGTAGGCACATGGGTCTGGTGGAGTACACTTGTACAGCACTGGGATAGGCTTTTTCATGTAAAATGTGCATTTAAGTATATAAAACAACTGAGATGGTATCTTAAATTTGTTCTTAGTAAAATATGTTAGCTTATCTTAATTTTCTCATTAGTGAGATATATGGTAAATTACCGGAGACTTAGCTGCTGTGGCATTATTTATGTTAACTGATACAGCATAATAATGTGATGATGAAAAGGACCTGGGAGAAGAAGAGGGAAAGCAGAACTTGAACAGCTATCTACAGAAATGAAAGGAATCTTGACTGCCCACTAAGTTTTAAGTGGTTCTCAATGCCTCAAAACAGTAATTTTGATTACATTACTAAAAATTAATACACATCCCACCTCCCAAAAGAACCCCAAACAACCTACCATAGGAAAACCTGGGCCTGTGTCATCACTTGACTGTATGTAATTCAGTCACTGTTTTGACTTGGATTTTTCATCTAGTTCTGAATAGCAAAATTTAGAGTTGCCATTTCAAGCAGAGATTCTTGGTTTTTTCCCCCCCTTTTGTCACAACATGCTGACTTCTGAAAAAGGACTCTTTGGGGAGTCAGTGCTTGGCTGTTGATACACAGATCATCAAGGCAGAGATCTAAATGCCAACTGTGAGTAGTAAAGAGTCTGTACATTCTATTAGAATACCTTTGCTAGCTACAAATAAAAGAGTAGGAGACGAGCCACCTGGCAATGTCCCAAGTACATCTCAGGTCATGGAAGTCTCCTGGCAGAGGCAGAAGGACAGAGAACTCATGTCATACATGATTGTTGTTGAGGTATGTGTGCATTATAGTTGGGGGAGTGTTGCTGTTTAGAGCACAGCTCCAGAAACAGTGGAAAAAGATAATTTGGTTTATGACTTGTGTTTGGCACATAGTAATGAACAGGAATCTTCTTGGCAGACCCCATGCTCCTCTTCAGAACCACAAAAATAATAGAAATGGGCTGTTGTAAAAGGAAAGATGGATGTCTGTAAAGGGCACTTGAAACTGGCAAAAGTTAAACACCACCAAATACTTGAGATGAGACCTCCCTTCTCCTCCTGGTCTCCTGCTGATTTTAATATGATTTGGTTGTTACTTGAGTTGTTCCTCTAGTTAGATTGCATGTGGGTATTTATAATTATCCCTGCTATTTCTTCTGTTTATGGATTTTTTTGGTTACACTTTGTGTGCATTTTGTCTCTTCAGTTATGTTGTAAACCCTGAATGGTGGGATGTGGGAAAGATTAGCATTCTCTCTGCTATACCATGGGTCCAATCTCTGGCTTTTCACTGTGATTAAAATATACAATAGAGCAGGAATGAGAATGACTGTTTTTTGTGTACCCATGTTCTTGTCAACCACAGCTGCTGCTCTTCCTCCTAGACTTTCAGAGCCAGTGAAACTCTAATCCTAATATAGTTGGCACTCTTAGGGTGCCATACTGTGGAGTGGGCAAACACTTCTCTGTTGTTTAATTTGTGTCTGGGCACAATGAAAGAAAAGTGGTGCCTGTTGCTGTGATTGCAGAGCTCCTGGACATTGGTGCATTTGAAATATGAGTCCAAACGTTGCTGCTTGTAGCTTTTTCTGCTTAAAGATGCCTGCCCATGTGTCTTTTTGCTCCCACTGCCTTATTCAGCAGCTGTGAGCTGCAGGCAGTAGCACATGTGCATTGGCTAAAATAACCAACCAGCCTCTCCCTTTGCTCTTGCCAGAGTCTCATGTTGTTGAAAAGTTTTTAGGATCAGATCTGGCTTCTCAATTTACGTTATTCCTTTGCCCAAGCCCAGCAGGAAGGCCTCATCAGGGTGGCCTGTCTTCTTATTCTTTTCTAGATCAAGCTTAAAAAGTAATTTGGGGAATTTAGTACAGTAGCTAAGTGGTTCTTATTTTAATTTTAAAGTAGTATTACATATCAAGCAAATGTGTCTTAGGTTTTAGGGTTTTTTGGTAGTTTTTTTTTAAAGCTCATTTTTATTTTTAATCTTTTAAACATGTTAAAATACTGTTTCAGTTTCTACATGCCTTTCACTACTGTAGGAAGCAAAGGCTTTTGTTCTTCCGTTGCCCAGTGCAGATTTACAGGGCAGGTAGGCAAAAATGCAGGTTGCTTGCTATTCTCTTGAAACTGATCCCATGTGTGTGAATTATACGACTGTGAACTTTGTAAGTGAAAATATCATCTTTTTAGGGAGATAGCCTGGACCCTATGCCTAGAGGAAAGTGTGCTCTCCTCTACCTGTAGGCACTTGCTTGTATATTCTGGTCTAAACATTGTTATGCCAAGATGTGTCCTGAATTAAATTTTTATTATTGAATTATAAGACCCTGAAAACTGTTTTTATAATGGATATGTTGAAAGGCCATCAAATTTAGGACCAGGTGCAGCTATAATTTTACAGGCATTAGGCATCTGAAATAACTTTGTCTGAAGATTACACTTGGATTTGTCATCCGTTTTCTAGGAAATACTTGAACTGTGTTTTATGCACACAAAAAGACTTCATAAGATAAGGAGCTCTGAGATTTACATTCCAATATTCAACAACACTTTAAAGTGCTTTTTTCATTCTCATAATAGAGCTGTCAAAAACTATGTATTTTAAATGTATCAAAATAAATTTATGAAGGAATTCTACATGGAATCTTGATTCTGCATATTTGAAGTGGAAAGTGTCCCATAAGGTTAGGTCAGCTTTTTCCAAACCATATCTATTAACAGAGAGTCTTGTAGCTTTGCTTATTATTTAAGTAGTTGCCTTAAATTACAATTTTATATATGAATGCTTGATGCATGAGGAAGATTCCCTGGGGCTGCATCTTGCACTCTGGGAGGAAACAAATGAAGAGTTGCTGTTTCATCAAACAGGCAAAACACTTGCAATATGTTCGGGAGCAGTGGAAGAAATTCTCCTGACATGCTGGAATGAAGGCAAGGCCTGTAAGGAGGTTGTATTCCAGCAAAAGGATGTGTGTCCAATTCCTGCATCAGCCAGCTGCTGATGTGCACTCCCTTGACATAAGGAGCAGCAATGCATCACTGTCAGAATGTCACGCTGGCTTTCAGGGGTCAATTCTATGTTGCTTGGATGTCTTGTAGTGACCCAAATTCTGTCATGTAGATCAGTAAAATTTTTTTTTCTTTTCAAATTGGACTTCAATCAGTGCTAGATGTCCTATTTCTGTAGGATAATCTGTTTTCTCTATAATGTAGACAATTTCTTTTGCAGAAAAGATGTTGAAATTATTCCCTTTGGTTGCTGTTAAGTGATATAGAATGGAGAGCATGTTGCCTGCCACAGATCTCTGAGCATGAGCTCAGTAATGTGACTGAATCAGCTAAATGATCTAATTGGACTGCATCCTTGAGGAGCGTCAGGAATCAGTGTCTTACGTAGCTCAGAGAAATCGGTGTCACCAAGACAGGGTGGCTGTGGTTGTACCACCACAGAGTGTGACACAGACTGTACACTAGATATAGGCCCAAATGTTTCTGGTTGTGGTATGATGTTCTGTATCTATTTTCAGACAGATGCTCTTAGTACATATTTAATTAACAAGTGTCATTGCATGAACCTTACTTTTCTGTGAAAAATTCAGTTTGTGTGTGTGCTGCAGAGGACTTGGCAGGGGAAATGATATGGGGGATCAATACATGTCCAAATGTCACTTTATTTTTGCTTCTCTTTCATTGGGAAGTTGGGATGATACAGGTGGTTTAAAAACCTCAATCATTAAGGCTAGTTAAATAGTGTTTGCAGACATTTCCTGTGATCTGGAACCAGTTGCTGTTACAGCAAGGAATATTGAGGGGGAAACTCTCATTAGCTGAATTTTTAAGTGAAGTGTGAGTTGAACCACACATAAATTTAGCAGTGTAAATTATTGTAGTGATAACATAATCCACTGAAGAGATGAACATTGCCATCATTTTTGTTGGTGATCAATCACTTAATAAATTAGGGAGAAATTGTAAGGAGAGTTGGTTGTATTGCTACTTCTCCCAGCAAAGCAAATAAGCAGTGGCTGAAGGAGTTACTTAGCTGTCTGTGGGAGGTAAGTATGTGAGTAGAAAAGAGGGAGTTAATTGGTGACTCTTAATAGGAGGTGTATATTCAGTGTTCACCCTGCATCTAAAAACTCCCTTGTTAATTTTTTCTCCATTTTAACAATAAAAATGTTATTGACCTTGTAATACTTACTGTATCAAGTTCATTAAAAATCAGTTTATTTAGAGGCTAAAATTTGTATATTTAGTTATTTCTTACATGCACATTGTAGTTTAAGCCTGCTCAAATCTTGGAGTTCCTTATCCTTTGACTTTACCAGATTAATATGTTTCAGATGTAAATCTATGTTGACTATTTAGCTGATGAATTGTTTAATTGTTTCACACTTGCTTTTTCCTCTGCTCTGGTTTTTTTTTTTTTTTTTTTTTTTTTTTTTTTTTTTTGGTGAGTGGAATTAAAACTGCAGATAAGGTGAAGCTGAAACCCGAACAGCAAGTGTCAAATAAAACTGATGGGAAAGGTGGCAGAAGCACAATCAGAATTGCAGTTGGATATGTGAGTGCTTTTTGAAGAATTTATGCATGGTTAGTTGCTTCAGAAAAATATATATTCAGAGGGGCACATGGATTCAAGTATTGAAAGCATGGAGCATATCTCAAATAATGGATGGGCTTCATTTATCAACTTTATGAAGTCATGTTAATTGGTAAAAATGGAAGCAGAGTGGTGGTGGTAATGTTATGTCTAACTTACTCTGCTAAAAACCCAGAATGTGAACCATATTTATAAGGGGATCCCAAGAAAGGTATGTGTTTGATTGTCCAGATGTTTGAGTTCATGGTCTGTTATCTATCTGTTGTAGGCTCAAATGATGAATAATGGGGATACTATAGACCAGTTGTCCTGGAGGTATTGGGGAGCCTGTTTGACTCTAACAGTGAATTGTTTATTTCCTTTATTTTATTGCCTCATCAGGATACAAACTGATGACTTCTTACCACTTATTTATGCATTTCTAAATAAGTGCAGGATGTCATTCTGCAAACCATAACATTGATATACTTTTTAATAACATCTGAAAACATTTCTGAATAGGCCTAAGCCACTGAAGTCTTTGAAGATTTATGGAAGGCCAGAATTGACACTGATGAAATTTGCTAGTGCAGTTTTTTGAGATACAGCATATGTTTTAGCAAAATAACTTGAATTAGAGTCAAAGATTTGCTAAAAAGAAGACTCTGCATGTTTTTCCTGGAAGGAACGGGAATTCTGCAATGAACATTGGTATAATGGATATTTAAAAAGCCACCACTACTGGGTTCTGCTTTATAATGCCATATGAGTCGCTAAGAATGTCAGTTCAAATGAACTATTGATTTTTACCTTCAAAATTTACATAACATCTGAATCTAATATCTGCATAAAATAATAAATGCCTATTTGTTTAAGAACAGGTTGAAATGTCTTGAATGTGGAAGGATTTTATTAAAAATTACAAAAGCTGGCTATAAAGTGTGCATATTTGGATATCATCTGCAAGTTTAGTAGCAGATTGATAGGTATTAGTCTGGCAGGTGTATACAGATTAGAATATTCTATTTTTGTTATTTAATGTACTTAGATTCTTTATTGCAAACTTCGTCACAAGTCAATTTTTATTAAAATAGCAGTTCACACGGGAGCTCTAGCAATCACCTTTGATGGGAATGGGGGCAGTTTCTCTAGAGCTGATTGAAAAAAACTATCCCAAATCTTGAGTTGAATTGAAGGGGAGTATTGAATATAATACCTTTTTAAGCCTGTGTAATACTTTGTCTCTTACTGACTTGGAAAATTTTATGCAATGTTTCAAGTGTCCTGTGAGTGTGTTATAGTATGTTTTGTGTTGAAGCCATAATAGTCAATGTTTTCAAAAAAGTGCTTTAAATTTTATTCCTGGGAAAGAACAGAATTTAAAAAAACATGGAGTGCTGATGTTCTGTTAGTTCAACTCTAATGAGCATCTTCTTGTGTGCAGTCTGGCAGTTATCAATTCCAAGCCTAGAAGGCTAACAGAGTCTGCTAAATGCCTGAAATAAAGCCAGCAAACCACTGTGAGCAGCAGGGATGCAGGAGCAATCTTAAAACCTCTTGCACCTGCCACATGTGTCCAGTCGTTGCTGATCTGAGTAGGAAAAGCTTGCTGGATACCTGTGGGAGGGTTAGATACATTTGTGCTCCTGCTGCACTTTATTAAATCTGTCAACATATCATACCTATTGCTAGATTTACATGGTGTTACTGACAAAACATGCTCTGTTTGTGCTGCCTGTCAAAGGCCTCCCATTTATTGTTGTTGTTCCTTTTTTTTTCTCTTTGTCTTTTTTCTTTTTTTCCCTATACTGCAGACAAGATGGGCAGACAGGTCTTCAGCTCAACTACCAGGTAGTGTGAAGTAGCTGTAATGTTGGCTTAACTCATGGCTGAAAGACTCCTCTGTTGACAGAAGGTCACCAGGATGGCACTTCTGCTGCCTGAAAAGGCTTCTGCTTTCCTGTTCAGTGTAAGCACCCTTTCCTGAGCAAAAGTGAGTAGGCTGTAACATTTCCATATGCTGAGAACTCCTTGCTGCCAGAAGTGGACTCTTAGTCCATATGAAGCTAGGTGTGAACTATTGTGCATGGGACTAGCTCAGGGATAAAGGAGAGAAAATGTGAAGGTGATATAAAGCTGCTGCTGCTTCAACTTTTCTCCTCTGAGGTGGCACAGTAGAAAGACAGCTTAGAGTTGAGGCCAAACTCTCTCCAGTGGGGATTTTGCCACATAATTTTATGTGTTGGGGACAAGTGAGAAATAACCTAAAAGAAGGTTAGAGTGGGGAGCATTTATATCAACTCCTTGGTGTACCTAGTTCTGATGTTTAAAGTGTTAATTGGTTTCTATTGTTTTATCTTTTATTTGCTTCCTGATTTTTAGATAATCTATCACACCTATCTGATCCAAAGGAATATAGGACTTAAAAAGAGATGTGTTAATATAAGGCAGAGAAGCCTTTAGATCACCAGTGCAGAGAGGTGATGCCGGTTGCTGAATGAACAGTAAAGGTACAACTTCTCTGAAAAGATCATCTGAGGTTTGAACATTGGCCAAGTTGAGCAGTGATATGGTTTTTGTGGTGCTGTGGAAGATCAAGTTTACTGAATGTGGATTTTATTGCCCTAGTGTTAGCAAAAAGTAGCCATTGAAGCTTCATGGAAGAGAAAACTTTGAAATATTGATGTACACATCCATTGCAAGATGTAAATTTTTTCTGGACGTCTTGGGCATATTTGATCTGTCTTTTGATAATAATCTAAATATCCAGCCTCAGTATTGCCAATCCTGAGTCAAAATTCCTGCTGCCAGCTTTATGGAAGCCATTCTTTTAGATGAGAGGTTGTGGAGCAGGATTGGCCAGAAGAGCCAGTGGTCATTTTGTGGTGGTGGGGGAAAGGTTTTATACAAAGGACAAAAATAATCCTAGGAGGTGTTAGTTAATTTGTCTCTGTTGGAAAATGAAAGCTGTAGTTCAGCTTCCCCTTTCATCAAAGGAAGTAATTCTAATAATTTCAGGCATTTAATATATAGATTTTTGTGTTTGGTTTAATTTTAAATATAAAAATTTGTGCCAGGTACTCTGTGGGCTTTTGCCAAAAGTCTTAAACAAATGAAGCCAAGTGAGCTGGGGAGATTAGTGGTTTGTGCCTGAGAGGGAATTTTGAGTGGCAAAAATCATCAAGTTCAGCTCTTGCAGGAGCTGTGGGCAGCGCTGTAAGGACTGTGAAATGAGTATTATAAACCTGAGCAAAGACAGAGTTTTGTGAATGCATGCAGACTGTCTGAGGCTCTTGGACAGATGTTTCAGATGTTAAAACAGGACAGGCTTTGCCCATCCAAACAATCTGTCACTGTGCGTGTGTTCAATAGGCAAATAAGAGGGAACGCCAGCTTTTTTCATGTAAATATCCAGGGATTTTCCTCCAGGGTTCAGAGCTCTGGCAAAAAGCTGTCTGCAAGAATAATTAAACGTGCGGGGTGGGGCGGAGAGAACCCTACAAAATTTAAACAACATAGCTGGTGCACAAACACAGCATATGTACATCTTTGAATTCAGCATATCAATGCTTACAATTAGTAAAAAAAAATCTATCCTGTAAAAAATTCCTTATAAAATGAAGTACTTTGAGGCTGTCTAAAGTGCATATAGTTTTGTACTAGGAATTGGTCTCTATCCAGTATGCTTTACATGTATTTGTTGAAGGATACAATACACTTGTATTATTGCACTGATTTCATTCTTGGATGATTTCCCCTTTGGCATACTAGTGGCAGTTTTTCATTGGTTATTCATTTATGTTATTGATTAGCACCTACTGGACCAATTTATTAGTCCCACTGAATCCATTTTAAGTATCAGGGTTTTCCAATAGAGAAATATCCTTTACAGAATACTAACATGACGCTTGTAAAACATTCATTGGATTAATTTATTTTGCTGGGTATAGCATAAACGACACATCAACAAGTAGATGTTCTTTTGTTGCAGGTCTCCAATTTTGCAAGCCTTCTGTTTTTTTTTTTTTTTTTGATATTGAAATGTTACCTGGAGCACAAATGAAAACTATTCTGTGAGGCTTGCGGGGCACTTTCTATCATGGAGCTGTTAGCAATCCTTCAAGAAAATAATTTTCCCTGTTCTGGTCTACTTGTACATGTGGGCTTGCTTGTTGTCTCTGGGAAAAAATGTGGAGACCGCTTCTGCTTTTTGTATCTCAGGGGTATGGACAGAACTGAGTAAAATGACGCAGTTCTCTCTTCTGGAGTAACTGAAGAAGAGAATGGTACAAGTACATGGCACAGTGAGATAATTCTTCAGGAAAGTTCTTGTAACTGTGACATAAAAGTATAGGTGGTATCTTCAGAAACCCCTTATGGGCTTATAATATTAAGGACTCTGGTTTAGGATTGTGTGCTCCCTATTTTTCTTCTTCGGGAAATATATTTGTAAATCCCTAGGTACATGTGTATATGTATTTTTTAGTGTTTAAGTTGTCAAAAACCTCATTATATGTGCCAAAATTAATGATGAAAGGCCTAAAAACTGAATGATAGTTAAATCCTGCCAGCCTCCAAAGCTTAGATGATGTTCTTCGGTACATCTGTTGGCAACCTTGGCCCATTCCAGTAAGGAGCCATCTAGGTTTTTTCCTTATTAGCAGATAAAAGTTGTTTTACTTATACATTTCTACCTTTGCTGCAGATTGTGATTGACATGTTCTTGGTGACTGACAGGTGTGTGCTTACAAGATTTTTGCATGATGCCTGGGGCAGGCCTAAGTATATGGAGGAGAAAGATAGGGTTCAAAAAAAGGTATGAATAAGGCTAGTGTTCTGAACTTCAGCTGTTCCCCTCCAGAATGGAGTCATATTAGAAACTGCCTCTGCATTAAAAAATGTACTGCTTTCAGGCCTTTCTGATCTAAGTGCCTTAAAAAAATAAACAAAATATCAAATGTAACAGATGAAAAGAAATAACCAGAGTTATGGAAATAGAAATTAAGACAGAAAAAAATAATTGTGGAATTTTTTTGTACTCTAATCCTTCAGTAGTTCCTAGATCTTCTGGTAGACCATTTTGGAATGGTGCTTGTATTTTACCAAGGGCACATAACTGGTGAGAGTTTTCAGTAGGTCTGTGATTTAAGATGCAAACAGATGTAGGCCAGTAATGTGGCTGTGGCAGATGAATAGGTGATGAATCAGGAGAGCTTTGCATAGTACAAAGGATAAATGCTGTCAGTGCAAGTTGTCCTGTTTCTTGTCTTTAAAGACACCTCATTTGGGATGTGCTCTTCTCACAGACTGAAATGTAATGACTATCTTCTGACTTGGTTACTACTTTGAAACTGGGTAAACTGTGGGCTGCAATTAGTATTTACTGAAGCTGAGCATGCAATTTGTGGTGTTATATTGCTTTGAACCCCAACAGTTCATACTTGACACATTTCATGGGGTCAAAAATGAATATTTTAGTAACTGAAAGTGTGCCAGAAAAGTCACATGACCTTGAATTTTTATTTCTTAATATCCTATTTATACAACACACACAGCGCAATGAGATTTGTGAAGCCGGAAACCTTTATGCTGGGATATTCCCGACCTTAATATTCAGTCTCTTCAGAAACATAATTTCTTGCTGTCTGTGGGGTCCAAAGAGAGCTTAGGGTAATCTGAGGCCTTGGGCTCAGGAGGAAAAGGGCTGAATTAATAAATGCCCATAGACTGTGGAAAGAATTTGATGCTGACTAGCATTTTCCTCATGGGCCCCCTTCTGCAGTGAGAAACTGCATTTCACGGGGTATTTGCAGAAAGCTCCATCAGAACAGCTCCACAGAGTTACACAGTCTGGAGAGCTATGAGAGGAACAAATGTTAAGCCTGGTATGGAGTGGAGGGGCTCCATGGAGATAGTGTCTGCTGCATTTTCTAGCAGTCAGTGGATTATTTCTTTATAAGAAAAAGAGATTGATACATCCCGGTCATCTCTCCTGAACATACACTTTGGTTATTTTCTTCCTATTCTGCCTTTAGTATTTCCCACTCTATTCCTGCCATGGGAGTTGTGTGTGTGTGTGCAGAAGAACTGCAGGAAGGTTATATGGTGGACACAATATTGTGTTTTCTTCACAGGTTTTAGTGGAAAGCCCTAAGAAACTAAGAGCATGGGTTCTCATGACTGCAGTGATTCATGATCTCCATAAGGGAATATAAACACAGGCTTTTAATGAGCAAATTAGTTTTTATGTGCTAGTGACTATATAATTATTTGAACTTACTAATATTTTGGAGCTTGCACAAGATAAACTCTAGCTTCTTTTTGCTCACTTGATTTCCCCCTGCTTGTGGGAAAGAGTGGCCAGAATGAATATACAATGTGTGGAATAAATTCTCATTTGATTTTAATTATTTGCTGTGTATATTCCAGCTCATTTTGTGGGACTCATTTTGTGGAACAGACTGGATGGCAGGTCAATTACAGGATGTCTATCCACAAGTGCTGTTGAAACTGGCTTAAAGCATGGCTTTGTTGGGAATAACTTGCCCTTGTGCTGTCACTGAGCCATTTGTAGGTTCCTGTCTAGGTTTCTGAAATGCCTGGAATTGTAAAACACACACAACATGCATGTAATATTTTGACTTTTGACAAAGGTAATTTCCAGAGACTAGGTAGCTCTGACTGGGCTGGGCTAAAGTTGGAAGACAGAACACTTTAATGCCAGTTTACCTGTAAAAGAGCAACCTGGAGCTGCAGATTTAGTTTGTGATTTAACAATCCTTCCTGCCAGATATCTGCTAATACTAATTAGGGCTGGATCAGAGTGTGCGCTCAGTTGTGCTGTGTTGAGCCAGGCGCAGCACAAGCTGTGCTGTTGCTACCAGCCCAATGCCAGCTGCAGTAGCACAGACGATACCTGATCCAGCATAAAGTGAAGAGTGGTGTAGACAGATGACACCTGATCTCTCCCAGTCTGCTGGGACAGCTACTCCTTGAACATTTTTAACAAATCTGAAATGACCAAGCAATTTTTCACTGGCTTTGCAGTCTGTGTCATGGATTCTGGGAGCCTGATACATAAGTAAGCATCTTAAGGCAATATTCTTCATCTTGCAAAACCATGCTTACTTTATCTCAGTAAACATCTGTCTGTGCCCTACAGGACTTCAGTGAATATACCTTTTAGATAGGAGATTAAAGCCCACAAGTTCTAGCTGTGTTTGGACTTTATTATTGCTTACTCATCAGACAGTTTTGTGCCAAATGCGTATTCCTGTAACTGCTTAAGGGTTTAGTACAGTTTTGTTGCCTTCAGTGAGTACTTTATTTATCAGACTAACACATGTTAGCTGTTGGCATCTGAATCCTATGCCAAAGAAAGTCTTCCATGGTAAGAAGGTAAAGACAAAGGTGAAGACCACAAACACTATCTATTTTAATTTAATTTGGATTCAGTTGGAATCTAATTAATAACCTCTAAGGGTTATGCACAAATTCCATTGAAAGCTGGACTGAGATCTAAAGCAGGAGGAGGACATTTTTTGATATTTATTATTAATATCTTGGTTTTACATCTGTTATCCAAAAGAGTTTGTGATGTTTAATAAATAACCGTTTCTGTGTGTGTCTGTAAGCCAGTTTGGGAACTCTGGTGTTTCTTTTTGAGGTGCAGTTCTGTGTTAATAATATAGGAGAAGTGTGGCTTGTCTTCTCATAGCACTAAAAGTGAGATAATCCCTGTGTAAGGAATCAGTAAGTATGGTCCGCTTAATCTAGTCCCAGTGTGAAACTGTTGACATTTGTTCTTTTTTTTCTATCATTATGTGACTGGGCCTGTTTTGTGCTGGATTAGGCACAAATCTCCTATGCAGCACATTTGGCATGTTACTAGTAGTTTAACTTCATTAATAATGTATGAAGGAAATGTAATCCATGACAAGGAAGGAAAGAAAAGTATTTTTACAGCTACCAAATCCTCTGGAATTGGTAATTATTCAAGATTTGATGTTATAGTTTACAACTGAGCTCCTTCCACAGACTAAAAGAAAATATACATACATACAAATATAGTAGCACTATAGGAAATGTGTTCCTTCCTATTTGAGTTTGTATGTACCAGTTTAGAATGTGTCAAGAGAGAAATGGAGATTGTAAAAAGGATGTACTTTATCTTACGTGTTGTAAGCAGCACTGTGTTTTGATCTCAGTAAAAACAAGCTCAGGCAGTACAGCAAGCGTTTTAAAAGAAGGGGAAAAAGGAATGAGTTATGTTGAATCTCGCTGCATTCTGCTGATGTTGCATAAGAAAGAAGATGATTTTTTTGTGTCTGTCAGCTACAGAGCATAGAGTCCATATTGGTCTATGGGCTGCTTCAAACAAATTTTCTTATTTAGAAATTCAATAGAGTATTTGGTATTCCCTCTCATCTGCAAGGCAGTCCTAAACATCCTCAATATTTGAGGTGGCTGAAAAGTCACAGTGTGCTGTGTGGCGCCTAAACGAGCCCCAAAGCAGCAGTCACTTGCAACTACTTTTGTGTTCTGCACTCCTGTCACATTTGTGCTATCAGAGCAACAGCTGGGGAGACTTTTTCAACAAAGATGAGTGTCAGATAATCCTGATGAGATTCCACATCCAACATCTTTTGTAATTATGTCACATTCAGCTGTAATGGAATAATTCAAGCTGAAAGGACAAGCTTTGATCCTTTCTTAAACCTTTCCCTGTGGACTGGCTATCTAAAAGATTTAAAGATATTTCTGTTACAAGATCTAGTGTTTCCTCAGAGAAGTCATGTTTCTGAAGCAGTGAGATCTGCAAGAGCAATATTATTTGCCAAATACATCTCTCAGAGCATTTTTGCAAAATAAAGATGTCAATAAGACTATGCCCTTCCATAACCAAGAAGGAACGTAGAATTTATTTTAACGTTAAGTCATTTGTGTGCACAGAAAATGGGCTTTATTTGTTAACAAATCACAGTGGTGCAATCTATAAATATTGGTGTAAAAATATGTTTGTGCTAAAGGAAATACAAATTTGTTTAGGCAAGGATCATACATATTTGGAATACCTATTTAGAGAAGTAAATGTTTCTGAAGAGCCACTCTTTACAAATAATTAGTTGACACTAGGATTTTTAAAATAAGATTTAGTGGCCAGTTTCCTATTGAACTTCAATACAATTTCAGTACTTTATGCCCCTAGACCCTTTTAGTAAACTTAATTAACTTGCAAAGGCCTTGGTCTAGATAAAAAATCAACTTTTCAAAATAATCTTCTTTTATTTTGGGACAATCTTTTGTAGTCTTTAGTGTTACAGAATATGGCACTAGCTATCTTATGTTTTTGAGCAGAACAGTGTGTCTATGGATATGGAAACGGCTGTAGAGGATCTTTCTCTGGGATCCTTTTGGCCTCAGTTTGGAAGATGGAGTTTGGATCCCTAATTTTTCTGTGTGTCAGATTTATGCCAATGTAAATCCCTTGACTTCAGTGAACGTTTTTCATTTGTTTCCTGGCCTCCACTGGAAAGAGAACTGTTTCTTAAGGGTTTCACACATGGACTACATTAAAGGGTCACATTCAGATGATACTCTTCTGGCATTTCCATCAGCCAGGGGTCAATGAAGTGCTATCTGGGCTAAGAATATGGGGTTGGGCATGTGTTTAGTCAGCTCCAAATTTCCCATCTGTCAGACATGAGAAATTCAATGTCTTCGTGCATGCCTGTTTGCTTAGGGTCTGAGAATCAGTGTGGCAGGGGTCATTTCTGAGGGCTGTGCTGGTCGAGTCCTTTGGTATGCCTCCAAACAACCTGGTTCGTGCCTTGCTTCTGTCTGCTGGTGTTTAATGCTCACTCATCTTTATGGTCCTGAATTTGTGAGGCCTAGGATTGAAGCTGACCTCTTCAGAGGTATACAAATGGGAGAGGCCTGCTTTCACACAGTCTCTCCTCCAAGTTTCTGCTATACATGTAGAATGTTATTAATTTTGCCTTAGCTTAAGTTTAGTTAATAAATAAAATCAATAACCAAGGTCCTGGGAGAATATTTTTCTCTCTTTCCCAGGATGTATTTCAGTTTATCTGCAAGCTAATAAATGGTAGTGACTAAGAATTGGTATGAGAAAACCTCAAAAGCATCAATTCAGAAAGCAACCTCGAGTTTGGACATTTTACCCAAGATAGTTGTGTCTCTTGAGTGATCAATCTGGTCTGAAAGCTTGAAGGATTTCTTCCTCCATTTTGCTGGTTAAAAGGAATTGTTCTACCTTCTGTTCAAGAGAGCAAAATTCTGGGATATAGTACACAAAGTTAGTTTTGTGCCCTAAGGATGGATGCTGAGAAGGCTGAATTTTTAACTCTTTCATATCCATTGTTACTTAATGGGATAGTTGCATGCTACTGGCTAGTGCAGTTAATACCCCTGAAAGAAGCATGGTGTTTTCACATGGAGAGGAAAGTAACTCTTAGATTTTTCCCATGTCATTTGAGTCTGTCCTTGACCATAGTGATTTATTCAGTTGTTCAAGAAGTACCTCTAGAATTTGTGGAGAGTGGACAAGGCACTAAAAAAACTGAGGAAAAGGACAGTGCTTGCTTATCTTTTAAAATAGTGAGGGGTTTGTGAGAGCAAAGAAGCAGGGCACCTTCTAGACTAGCCAGAGATGTTTTAAACTCTGGCAAAATTCTGTAACAAATTAATGTACAGTTTGGAAATATCTAGGAAATAGAAGATGAAGAGCAGCCAGAAATAGCTCAAGATCAAATTATATCTAACTGATATAACCCCTTTCTATGACAGCTTTTAAAACAGTCTTATGCAACACTTTTGTAATGAATTTAAGGCTTGTTGTCTAGGTGAACTTGTTGTAAGGTAGGCTCCCAACTACTTGGGCAATTGTACCACAGAGGAGCTATTTGTACTGAAAATAAAAGGGTGTACCAAACAGGTCTATTTGGAGCCTGTTTGAGGATTTCATTGATGTTTCATTGCTTGGTTGTTTTATTAAATGCTGCAATGAAGCAAACTGGCGTGAGCTGCAATTGTTTGAGAGTGAGATCAGAATTCAAAATAATTTTGGTACATTAGAAGTTAAGTGATCTGAAAAGTAAAGGATGAAATTTAGGCAGGTTGAGTGATTATTTGGGGTAGTAATTGCTTGCATAAATATGGATGAGAAGCAATGGAATAAGCAGAGGTTCTGCGGAGAAAGATCCAATGCCAAGTCACAAGAGAAACATGACTTAGTGTTCTTTTATAGATAAAGACTTGAACAGAACTGTAACAGGAAGGACATTTATTTTCCTCTTACCATTGTGAGCTTTCAGCTGGAATGCTGTGTCCCATTTTGAGCATTATACTTCAAGAAAGACTTCACAGAACAGGGAGGTTGGAGAGAACCACTGGAGATGGTTTAGTTCAACCTCCCTACTCAAGCAGGGTTCCTTCCCTAGAGCATGTTGCTTAGGATTGCATCTAGATGGCTTTTCAATATCTCCAGGGAAAGAAACTCCACAGCCTCCCTGGGCAATTTAAGTGTTCAGTCACCTTCGCAGCAAAATTCTTCCTTGTACTCAAGTGAACTTTCTGTGTATCAGTTTCTGCCCAGTGCCTCTTGAAAAGAACCGCCTGGCTTGCTGCCCTTGGCACCCTCTTTCTGGATACTTATAGAAAGTAATGAGGCTCCCTCTCAATTGTGTTTTTGTGAGGCTGAACAGGCCAAGCTCTCTCTTTCCCCATAAGTGAGGTGCTTCTGTCCCTTTTCCCTCTTTGTAGCTCTCTGTGGGTCTTGCCCCAGGAGTTCCAGGTATGTCTGTACTGAAGAGCCCAGACCTGGACACAGCACTCTAGATGTGGTTTCACCAGGGCTGAATAGAGGAACAGGATAACCCCTCTTAATCTGCTGGCAGAGCTCTTCCTAATGCACATCAGGATACCATCAACCTTTGTAGCCAGAAGGACACTGCTGGCTCATTTACAGCTTGTTGTCCTCCAGGTTCTTCTCAGCAGAACTGCTTTTCAGCAGGGTGGCCCCCACCCTCTAGTGGTGCATTAAGTCTTTCTGTCCATCCTTCTGTCTGTCTGTCCTTGTAGGACTCTGAACCTGCCTTTGCCGAGTTTCAAAGGGTTCTGCTCTGTCCTCCCTCCAGTGCATGAGATCCTTCTGAAAGTCTGTGCAGCTCTCTGGGATATTGGCCGCTCCTCTCAGTTTTGTATTCTCAGCAAATTTGCAGAGGAGGCACTCTTATCCCTTCATCCAAGTTGATAGATAAGCTAAGCAATACTGGATCCAGTATCAACCCTTGGGGGACACCACTAGCTGCAGGCCTTCAACTAGGCTGTTAAGCTGATAAAAACCTAGAGCTCTGCTATTTGGCCAGTTCTCAATCCACCTCACTATTTACTTTTCTTCCTATTTGAGTTTGGGTTTGCAGATTTTGGGTTTGCCTATGAGAATATAATGGGAAATAGTATGAAGAGCCTTTGTGGAACTTCACATAGACAATATTCACTGCTCTCCCCTCATCGATCCAGCTAGTTGTCCCATCATAAAGGTAATTGGGTCTGAACTGGTTGCAGAGAAATGAAGGAAAAGCACTAAGCATCTTTGATGCTAGGAGAATGAGACAGGCTGAATGGACTTTGATCTTTAAACTGATGAAGGCAGAATCAGAAGTGGTGACCTAACAGTCTGCAAGCCTGCTCTAGAACCAGTATAACATTTTTATCTCTCTGGTGAGTAGGAGAAGTAGTAATGGACTTGAACTTCAGGAAGATGGATTATTAGTAGTTTTTGGTGACATTCTCTTGAAAAAAAATAATTGAAATGTTGCAAAATCTTGTTGGGAGACTCTGGTCTGTTCTTGGAGAATACTGAAAATAAGTAATTGCCTATTGAGAATGATCAAAGCATGGTTTATACTATGCCTGATGCAAGATACAGAAGTGACATCTTAATGTCCCTTATGACAATATTAAAAAACCTGTGGTCAATTCTCTATGATAGCATGATAGTATGTGTGTATTACCAGAACTATGATTGGAACTTGGATATAGGTATATCCATGCCAATGAAACCAATTTGGCAACTTTTCTAGATTGTGTATATGATCTCTGAGGGTCAGTTCTTCAGCCACTGGAATTAAAGACAGGCTGCTGGGGTGAATTTACAGTCTTGTAATTTGTAAGCATGTTGCCCAACCAAAAATTAGTTTAGGCTTAGTAAAAGTGTTCATAAAAGCTTAGGTGTCAATCCAATCACAAGGGGAAATACAGATTTGTATGCAGTGGATAAAGTTTCACTGAATTGAGGATGTGATTGCAGTTTGGCAAAATCAAAACAAATGTAACCATCTCAATGCACTGAAGTGTCATTTCCGCAGCAAACATGCTGTTGTGCATGTGGATAGCACAGGGGATCTGCCTCTGTGTGCCGGTATTTCCTGTGTTAAATCACTTTATATGTTTGGAGATAATGTATTGCCTAGCAGGAAACAAGCTTGACTCATTTTACATACTGGAAGGTACAGTACTGGTAAAATCCAGCCATTCCAAAAGGATAGGGGCTGACTGTGGTCTGTCAGCTAACTGCAGATTACTTCAAGTCAGGGGCACAGCTCATAGGAGATGTGTGATACTGCAAAGTGCTGGTGAAAGGCAGGAGTCTTTGGAGAAAAGCAAGCAAGAAAGCCACTTTACTCATTGTCAAGCTCCAATGGTAGCAATAAGGCTTAAAGACTTCTGATTTAATTCCTGTTTCTGCGGCCTGTCTACCTGCTGGGGCTTTGATAACAGCAATAAATCTGTTATTTTATGTTCTCTAGTTGGAAAGCTTTTTGGAAATGTTTAACTGGCAATGGAATTCTCCAAATTAATGCAGTAACAGCACTGAGAAATACTCTGGTTAATTTGTTTTATTGAGTTAGTTTGTTGTATATATTGATGAAACATTATATTAGGTATCTCAAATACTTAATCTACTTTATGAATTGGGGCATTAATCACAAAGTTCCATCAGATTTAACTACCATTGGATAAAGGTGTTACTAGTACACATACCATGATGCAGACTGACTTGTAAGACATGATAACCAGTGGTGCAAGTGAATTTAGCTTTTGTCTTCCCATCTTCCTAACGTCCTAATATTGCATGTCTGGTTGTTATTGTTGTGGCAAAAAGAAGATCACGACTTTAAGGAACAAATCCCCAACTATATATTGTGAAATTCTAGAAAGACACTGTATGATGTGATTTGGAAAATTTATCCACTGTATGTCTGCTAAAATTATTTTTAAATGTGATGGTTAGATTAAGAATGTAAGAAGCTTTTTTTTACCTCTTTGGGTAGGTTACCAGAATAATCTCTTTAGCAGAGATGAATTTACCTTTTTTAGTGAAGTGACAGCTTGGAGCTCTTGAAGAAATTGAATCATTGGACTTGTATTTTTTTTTTAAAGTATTGTACATTTGGCTCAAACACACTTGTGCTTAATCACTTGGATGAATAAATCCTGCACTGTGCTCCAGTATTTTGATATACAGTGCACTCTTAAGGGCAACATTTCTCTATTGGATATCATGTTATTTTTACTCTTCAGCATGAAGTCTGGGCTTCCTTGCAAATGTAATGCATCTTTAGTAGCAATTTAAATACAGTAAAATTCTGTGATTTCAAGGCACTTGTAAAGGTCAATATGCTACCAACACTGTTTGAAAGTAATGAGAACTAGTTATTTCAGAACACTTAAGATACTGTGCTTTCATCTTAGACGAACATAAAATCTATAATTATAAGAATACAATCTGTGAATTCTTAAAAAAAATAAGTGGTGATTCTAGACATTTACCCTGTTGGGAGTAAAGCCTCTGAGCCTGAAGTGTGATCTAGTGCAGTGCAAAAAAAGTTTCTTTACAAAATGGGAACCAGCCTCAGTGATCTCAAATGCATGTGGGTAGATGTGAAATTGGCATGTCATGTTAATATTAATTTTAAATCTCTTGAGGAATTCCCCTGGAAATTAATACCCGCTGATCTTTTCATAGTGCATGATCATGGACATGGTCAGTGAATGATTATGTGGTTTATTTTAATAATAAATATTAATAAAATGCAATGCTATGCTTCAACAATCTAAGTATGTGAAGGACGTCAATTTTTTTCATGAACTTTGAACTACTGTTTTTTTTTGGTTTTGTTATTTTACTTTTTGCTTATGCTAGTTTGACAGATTTCGTAACTAGAATTAGTGGAATTTCACTGTCCTCTAATTCATTTTGTGAGCAGATGGTTAATAAAAAGAAATTTCAATATGCATGGGCCTGAAGCTGCATGTGTTGCTCATCAGAAAAATGTGGTTAAAAATGAAAAAATAGAGACATTAATTAAAGCTCTGAGTATAACTGACTAAATATGGAGATAGATAAATATCTTAATTAAATGTGTGTTATGTTTATGCCTGTGTTTGACCTGAAAAACAATGTTTTTTCCAGGTGTTCTAGGACATGGACTTGGTTTGTCCAGGTTGTGCTGTTATTTCCTTTCTCATCTGAGTCCAGGAAACACAGCAGCTTATTTCTGTTTAAATCAGCTAAAATTACCCATAGTTCTGTAAGTCACAAATTTATACCACTATTGTAGCTGTTGATAACTTGTGTAAAGTTTTTATTATACTCATGCATGGTTCTTAAATAAGCTGTTTGCTGTGAAGCTTAGCTTACCCCACTGAGTGACCTCTTATTCATAATTGTGCGTGCACAGACGAAAGTTCCTCTGTTGCTCTTAAAGTCTACATTTACATAATTTCACATTTCTCAGCAAGAGTTCCATCAGCTTAGTGGGTACAAAATCTCCCTTTTCACTTCTTTCAGTTTAAGTATTTCATGGATATCAAAAATAATGGTGTTAGCCATCAATTTCATTCCTGTGGATCATCCTAGATAAAAAAACATAAATTACATTTTAGGTTTGTCAAGTCTAATGTAACATTAAAGTTTTAGGTGATTACCACAGAATATGCACGTAAAAGGTAGCCTTAGATCAAGAACCAGACTATTGACTGAAGCTCTGATTTCTGCTCTTTTTCTTCCCCTGACACAAGCTATTTCTCCCCATATGTTAGAAAGCTGAATTCTTTCTTAAAGAAATGGAACTAATCATATTCCTTCCAGCTCCACTGTATTTTCCTAAAGGCTATCCATATTTAGTTTCTCCCAGCTCTTCTTCTCAGAGCTGAATGCTTTCTGCAGTGTAGGAATCTTTCTAATTTCTCCAGATGCTTTTTTTAATTTTGATTTTTCCTCTAAGAGTACTTCAGTCAGATGTACAAATGAATCTCTTGTAGGGAAGACTAAGCAAATATCCAGTGTACTTTTAGCTTTATATTATCCTAACTATGCTTCAGGCCTTCCTCAGTTTTCATAGTCCTATATTGTCTTCAAGCTTACCTGCCTCTTTTGTTTAGAGTAAAACTGTTAATGTGATTGAAACTTTTTCGAAGTATATTTGTTGCCACCAGAGTTATCACCTTCTAAAATGCAGTATATTAACAGCACAGAATGTGCTTTTTGAGTGTGTTCAGGGTTGGGGAAGTTTCTGCTTTTAGTTCTGCTTTAGTAGGATGCTGACTTCGTCCTACTGCTGAGGTCTCCTACTAAGCACTGAACTCTGCATATCTGGAAAAGATCAGAGACAAGAGCCAGGAGAACAAGACTTTTTTTTTTCTTATCAAGTAACATAAGGTAACACAAGTGAAATGATGGGAAATATTATTGGTGACTGAATAGGTAGAAAAGAAATCAGGGAAAACCAGCCATTAACCAAGTGAGAGGAAAGTAACATCTTTTATTAATTCTGTAGGTATTATACCTAATAAGGCAATTCTTGTAGAACAATATTTCAAAGTCACCTCTTAACTGTAGATTCCAAATAATTTCCTAAGGATGGGCAAGTATAATTTTCATGCCAGGGCATAAAGCTGAAGTGATTATTTTAGAGTTCTCATTGTAGAGTCCCATTCTCTAAGCTCTGATTACAGAAGATGCTCTGAAAGACTGCATTTCACTTTTGTTGTTTTTGCTTTTGCTTCTCACTGATTTGAAATATTAAAGAATCTTTACAAATGTGTTTTCCTGCATGACTGTCCCTGTTTCACATGTATCAAAAGCCAGAGAGACTTTTTCACATTTATAGGTACTGGCTTGTACTGTTTAAGCAATTAATGTTATTTCATCTGCTTGACAAATAGCATCTTCACATTGTTCCTCATGCCATTACATTTTTCATGGTGTTTAGCATGTTCTTAAGGGAAAAGGAGCTAGAAAAGGCTCTCATGTTTTCTTGTCCAAGACAACTGATAAGATTTTACCCCATTCTTTCTTTTCTCAGTGTGATTTCACTTCAGTTTCTAAGTACAGTCAGGAATGATATACAATGATATGCATATACATATATATGTAGCAGCTTTCTCTTTAATTTCCTTTTGTAAAATTGGTTTATTGTTATTACTATTTCAATAATGTAGTATTGCATGTTAGCATCAGTTAATGTGTGATATTCTTTTTACCTGACAAAGTTATAGAGAAGTCCATCATTGGCATCATGTGTCTGCTGCAATTGGCAGACTTCAGTATCTGCATTCAAGAGAATTTGCTGAGGATTGATAGAGGATGCTGGGCTGTATTTCTAAGGGTTTGAGCAGGAATTTAAGCTTAAATTCTAAGAACAATGTAGTTGGCCTCTCTTGTAGTTTTGCTAAATTATATAAAAATGATAGAAGAGGTAATAAAATATGTAATTCCTACACAGTTGTGCAGGCCTGAAAGGAAATTAAAGAGGTTATGTGAATAGTATTTTTTGCTTTACTAGCATATCACTAGAAGTGATGATTTTGGATAAAGCAGTGAGAAATAAATTTCTTCCCCTCTTTTTCTGTATTTGGTTAATGGAAAGTTTAAGTGTAACATATTCCTAGTAACTTAAAGATATAAATATTCTTTGTTTTGTTTCTTGATTCTGAGGGATAGTTGCTGTACCACTTGCTCCAAAAGGAGCAGAAAAGCTCTTTAGAAGACAATCTGTTCTTTTGCCCTTCCTCACTGAGAAGCAAAATCCTACTGAGATGCCCACATTGATCTGAAAAAATTAAACAGTGAACTCTGGCTTTTCCCAACCCAACTATATAGCCCAGTGATGATACCTGTTTTTTCTGCAATCTAAAGAAATACTTTACATGGAAGCTTTTCAAAAGAACACTCAAAGGGGTTGGTGGGATAGACTGTGGTCTAGGCAGGTAATCTTGCATCTCAGGAATTTAATTTAAATTGCTAGTCGGCATATTTGGTCTTTTTTTTTTTTTTTTTTGTCCATAAAGAAGTGTTTACTTGGTGCTTTGTTCCAAGATTGCATTTTGACAGTGGCATCAGATGGACTGTTTAACTTTTTATCAAGCAGAAGAAAACATGTAGTAATTGCCATATTGGATTGTGCTTGTGGTCTGTCTAATGTACTACCATTTCTCTGATGACCATACCAGATGCTTGAGATGAGGATGGTAGACCCCATAGGAATTAGAGGCTTCTATGAAAATTTCATTCTAATCCCTTCTAATGAGAAATTGAGCTAAAACTGAAGCTGGAGCTTTTATCCTTTCCAGCAGTCTCTTTAGGTTGGTGACTCTAACTCCTCTAAATATTCGTATTTGTGTCCAGATTTGATTTGCCTTTGGATAGTCGTGTTTGGGTTTATGGGTTTTTTTTTGGTTTTTTTTGTTTTTTTTTTTTTTTAACTTGTGGCAATAAACTGCATGAATGGTGATAAAATCAGATAAATTCTTCTAATGTAATTGAATGTTCCATTTCCTCTTGAATCAATCTTCTCAAATGTATTGCACACCACATTGTGGTTTGCAAAGTAAATAACAATGAAGAAGGTAGCTACTATCCCCTTGTTTTCTTACTGAGAGTAGTCAAAGTATGGTGATACCTAACTACTGACTGTACATAGCCTGAGAGGCTCAGCACCTCCCCAACACCCATCTTCTCAAAATCGTTTCTTGAGTATTTCAAATTGGGCACCCCAAACCACTGATTTGCAAACTTCCATTGATTTTGTGACTTCTCTAGTGAGCATTGGTTTAATCAGTACATAATTTTATTTTAGACTTGGATACTATATTACAGCTAAAAGTATATTTTTTAATACTTGTTTGGAACAGTCATAGATTGATAAGTGTGCTATATTTTTAGACTGCTTCAAAATCTATGGCATGTGATAGAGTTTCTTATTCCCAGGTGAAAGCCTAGATTTAGTTGTATGTGGTATGGAAGTATGGAAGGTGTTTTATAAAGCAATTTTGTGTGCCGTCTCTAACCCAACATTCCTAGGAGTTCATAACCTGCTTTTCCATGTCTGTGATATCACAGATATATCTGGTAGTGTCATATAAATCACAGACTCTAACTGGAGTGATGGAACCTCTTTGGTGACAAGAAATAGTCTGATTTCACTTAGATCTGTGTAAGTCTGGATTCTTCTCTGTTCTCAAAGATATTACTTAGTATGATTCTGGATGTAGCTGGGACTGTAACTGGAGCAGTTGACTCCAGTGTAATGTTAGAGCATCTGGTGGGTTGGTTCTTGCTGGAGCCTGCCTCCTCCCCTGGGACTGGAAATGCCCTCATGTACTTCAAGAAGTCAGATGCCACTGACTGAGATAAGGCTTTGACTGACACCAGTATCAGCTGCATGTGCATGCTAGTTGGGAACTTAATGAGTGCAAGGTAGTGACATCAGAGGATTGGAGGGAGTTCATTCAAGAGACTGCAAATCTCTGCCAAATAGATTGTCTCTGAAGAAAGAGATCTGTAAATTCCTTAATTACAGTAATCATCTCTTGAGTTTATCCTAGAGCTCTACACAAAGAAAACTTGACCATGATTATTGAAAATGTAAATGCTACAGGTCACCTACCATTTCCAGTTTCTGGATTACACTGTTTTGTTAAAGCCAGGCTATTTCTGTACATAATTAAAGATCACATTCTTTATCCATCAATTAAATTGAATACATTGCATAAAGTATTAAAATGGACTGAATTTAATATTTTCAAGACCAGGGTATAACTTGGTACCATTAAAGCCAAGCTTATTAGGATAAACCTTTTTGATGATTTCAGCACTGAAATGGCACTTACAGTGCAGTCTTGGTGCATGAAATCCTTCAACCCTCTTGTGGAAGTGTCTGGCTGATTTCTACCCCTAGTCCAGCTTATTTCAGAATTCTTTGTTACTGATTACAGTGGCAATGGTTAAATATATTTTTCATCACAGTCATGGCACTTTATGGAGCTTCAGATTCTATTACACAAGATGCTTCATGGATGTGGTTTAAAAAAATGGTTGCAAGGAAAATACAGTGAATGACCACAGTGAACACCAATGTAAAATTTGTACTTTCAGCTTCCAGTAGCCTCAAAGTTGAGGTGAATTTTTTTTTTTTTTGGCTAAGGTTTTGGTACAGGAGAGCTTAGAAAGGGATTTGGAGGGGAAAATTGTGGAGTTTTGAGAATGGTTGAATATAAGTTTCATACAACAGAACACTTCTGTGTCTCCAGTAGCATCTCAGAAGAGTAATGTAGGTAAACAATGTGAAGGAAGAAGTGTGGAAAACCATTTTTACCTCCCTATTTGCTTGCTTCAAAAACACACTTGTATGTAGTAATTTTTCTACACTGGAAATTCATTTGTGGCTGAGGATTAGTGACAATACTGTAGAAAACTGACTAAGAGTACTAGTGTAAGGCTATGTAAATATATTTAAAACGGTGGGGGAAAAATTCAAAAAGACAACCCCCAAAAAAACTTCCCAATGACTTTCTGCCTTTTCTATTTGGAGTAAGGAAGAGCAAAGATACACTGGGGCTGTTAAGTTCTTGTAAAGTGTTCATAGTATTTTAAGACTTTTTATACTACTACTAGTATTTGAATACATAAAGGTTAAATAATGGAGAATGCTTAAGCTATCCCAGAAATGTGTCTATGTGTTGTTTAAACAAAAGTGTATCCTAGTTAAATTTGAAGTTGTTTGAGAAGAAGATTGAGGCAAGCTCTGCTTGGGCATCCCATTCATAATTTTCTAGCAGTTAAAAGTAACTCAGTTGATTTAACCTGTATTAAAATGAGCATGTTAAAACCTGAAGAGTCCAAAATTGTTACAGTGCCTGAATAACCAGTGCTGTTTTCTCTGTAGATCCAGTTGGAGAGATGGATATTTGTGTTAGTCACAGAGCTGGGAGATAAAAGTTTCCTCGGTTTTAGTGGTTGCCCTGAAGAAAAGTTTGTTATCTTTGATGGGAATTTTCATGCTTATATAAAGCTTTAGTATTTGTAACATTTACAGTTATAGACTATAAAAAAAGTATTCAGTCTGCTTTCCATCCTGTTTTTTTCCAGTCGCTGTAGGATATCAAATATTAGATCTATGTTCAAATGTTTTATTTTTGTGTCTTAGGAAATTACTGCATCTACCAGAAGACTAATTTTACTGAAATAATGCTTTGTTCTTAGAAAAAATATTTTTCTGGGTTTGGATCTAAACTTCTGGGAAAATAATAGGAACTAATGTATTTTTCATATCTTATAAAATAATCACATGCCCTGAAACTGGGAGAAACACCTTTTCTGGATTTTTTTCTAATACATTGGGTTCATGCTTGCTTTCTAGTTGTTGCCAGAATAACATCATAGTTGCACTGGGTATTTTTCAGCCTCACTGCAAAATAATTAGGAAAGAACCTTAGGTATAATGATGACAATCCAGACCTTCCCCAAAGGTTGCATTACTTTGTGACTGCTTGGTCTCTGCACAGAAGCAGTGCAAGCTTTCAACAAGCTTCTGCTGCTGGTATTCCTTCCACTTGGGCAAGTGGTGTGGTGCAAATCTTGACACAGCTTGGATGCAGATGGAGGTGGGACAAAAAAGTAGGAGGGCAGAAAACAAGCTAGTGAAAAGATGACCAAGGATGAGGAGGACAAACGCACACTAAAACTTGTTATGGAGCAAGTCTTGAAGTCCCAAAGTCATTCTAATGGTGTCAGGATACAAATAGACTGGTATAATCATTTGGCAGCATGAAAGAGGCATGAGGCTGTCATTACCTCCCACCTCAGTGATGAAGGCCAAGGGCCTTGTGCAGGTACTAAGAATCTTTACCGATTTTCTGATTTACTACCAAACTATTTCTTTGTGTAATTCATTCAAGGTCCTTGGTTTTCAAAAACTTCTGTGTGGGTTTGCCAGCATCACTTACAGACAGGAGTAAATTAGTGGGGAACATATACTGAAAGGGTGGGAATTCTTCCTAGTCAGGTTAATGATTTCCTAGATTATTGCTTTGAATTCTGTTTTCATGTAGCCTTGTTTTTCCTGGTAGACATACTATTCCTCTCCTTCTATAAGCTGCTAACGCTAGTGGACTTTTGTTACAGACAAGTAAACTTCAGAGTAGAGATGGACTTGAGTAGACCAGAGAATACTTGGGACTTATCAGGCATCATACCTTCTCTGATATGTTGTTTAGGGTGTAAAATTTATACCTGATATAAACTCACTGTGACTGTGTGGCTCTGCACGTTTGACTATGCAGCCATGGGGTGTATGGATTTCCTGTTTTCAGTAAGGCATGGAGCAAACACATATTATTGAGAAATGCATTTTTATTTTTTTTTTTTTAGTAAATCAGCTGTGGTATCTGTGGAACACCAAGAGCCTTAGCATGTAACTCTAGAAATCTACAGGAGTCTCCAGACAGTTCAAAATGCCAACAGTCTCCAGCATTTGCAACCCTGCTTGAGTCAGAAACAATAGAAGAGCTGTGCTTGCAACTTTGCCCATTTCTATTTTTTCTTTTTCTTGCTGGTGGGATACTGTAGATTTTAGTAGTAATGACTTTCATATGAAATAACATTTAAGTAATTATCTGAAATTATTTGCAGAAACTGTATAAAGCTGTAAAGTTAAACCAACAAATGCATTTCGATAAAAACCACTTGTGTTCTATCAAAGGAATTGTCTTTTTCACAGCATACCTGCAGATGACAATTCCTGAATATATGAAAAAACCAGCTAGTGAAAAAGCTGAGGGCAATCCCTTCTGTGAAGGTTAGTTATAAAATGTGAGGAATGGATATTTTCTACATGGGGCTTCAGAGAGAATATTTTGACATCACTTTCTAGGACACCTGGCACAGGTTTTACTTGTGAGCAAGGGGCATTGACTAAGAATGCTTAAAAGAAGGCCAGAAAAACCCAAACCCACCTTTTATTCGCTCAATATGATTCACATCAAAGGGAACCCATCATTTCTTTCATGCAAATACTATGGGGATTGCTTCACCCGGGACTGGAAAGCAGCCAGGCTGCATAGCATGACAGCTACTCAGCAGTCCACAGCAAAGCTATACACCACGAAGGAGAAGGAACGGATTGCTGGCTTTAAATCTGATACACATTTGCAGCAAATGTTCAGAAAGCACTTTATTTCTGTGTTTTGACCATATCTTCTCTAATGTGCTGATTCATGAGCCTTATGGTATAGCCTCAAATCTTCACTTTTTTTCCCTTTTTACTTATAAAGTATTAAAGTAGTATGTATCTACATAATTAAATGGTCTTACAGAACTGTGTGTATACTCAATTTCTTCATAGCTGCAAAATGGCATTTTTACCTTTACAATCAGTATTAGAGATTTCTCTATGCTTGTTTACTAGACATTAAGTTGTATCCAAAAGGAGCTAAGGTGTTTTTTTTTTTTGTTTTGGCATTTTCTCACAACATCTCTAGCACCTCTTGAACTTTTTTGTCATGTGTGGCTTCTCAGACCTGCACATTGTGGAAATTTACTGAATTTTTCCAAGCTGAAGTCTTTCTCTTAATGTAGCCTGCTCAATTGTCAAACACTAAAAATCGAACCTTGTAACTTGTTGTTAATTTCAAAATAACCTTTCTAAGAATTAAAAATTCTACCTCTGAAACTATTATCCATTTTTCCTCAAGCATTTTCCAGCTGGCTTGAGGCAATGGATATTCTGGCTTTCCAAATAGAATCTTGATTCCTATGGGGGTTCAGGTCCCACCCCTCACCACATACAGATATAGAAGCATTAAGTGCTCTCCACAGATCTTTCCACTGAGCATTAGTGAGCGAATCTGAAATTAGCAAGTGGGGTAGCTATACCATTTACATCTTATATAAGAAAAAGTGAGCAGGATCTAAGGAATTACCTGAAATGAGAATGCGTGCAGTCTCATTCCTTCCTATAAGGAAGAAAACTCTCAGATGAGGAGAAGTTATTTAATCATGTACTTGCCTCCAGAACCTGTGGTTATATCATCTTGGTTTATTTTTAGACTTCCATTTTTAAATATCAAACATGATCCCTGCTACAGAGTTGCATTGATATGTATTTAAATACTTGTGCACGATAAATAAAAAAACAAACAACTTCCTGCAGGACAAAGCAGATGCAAAGACTTCTTTACAAAGAAATGTCAAGCTGCAGGTGACATCCCCTTCATTGTAAGGTTTCTGCTTGCTTCTTGCTTTTTGAATATCAGAGTATTTATAAAACACACATGGGGTAATGTACTTTGTTCTTTAGAGCTTTTACAGATTATAAATGTAGAGGTTTGTTTTGTTTTTTTGAGAGGAGGGTGTTGGGGTAATGGTTTCTTTAGAAATGCTGCTTTTGGATTACAGGGTCAAGATTTCCTTTTTGGGTTGTGTGCAAGGCAATATTCATGACAGTATAATCTGAATGTGTGGAATATGTACTTGTCATAGCAAATAGTTTCACTCATTGGATGCACAGAACTGTTTCAGTTATGGTATCTGCCATCTATCACTTCAATTCATGAAGCATTGGATCTATTTGGATTTTCCAGAACTGTTCTTAGTTATGCTCTGTACATGAAAAAAAAACTTTTTAAAAGCATCTCAATGATTTTGGAGTACAGCTGTATTAAGGCAGGTCTATACCTTGTTTGCAATCACTTTTTTTTTTCCAAAAATGTACTTTAACATTAAGGCCTTTGGTTTTGACCATGAAATTTTCACAGCAGATAAATGTAGAATTATGGGTTAACAGGCTGAAATGGTAACAGGAAGGATCAGTCCTGCAAGGCAGCACATGACTTAATTGTGGATTTCTGTGTCATGGGATTATGCAAGGGTTGCCTTGAGAGAGATTTGATGCATCAATAAAAGTTAGAAACTTGGGTAGCTATTGGATGTGGTGGCTAGAATGAAAAATGTGTACTTCTGAAAACATTGAAGGCACTGGGAAATGTGGGCAAAGGTTGCCATCTTCAAACTTTTTTTAAAATTACATCTTTTTTACTTGGTCATGCACCTCTCTGTTACCCTTGCTAGGCCCTTATTTGATTTGGTCTAGCTGCTCTTAGTTTCTCATGTTTGTATCAGTACACTTATAACTGGCTTGGATAACACACTAGTGTTGGCTCCACAGATGGCCGAAGCCACAAAGGTCAGGTTTTTGCTTCTCTTTTGTTGTCTTTATAATAAGAGATTGTAAGACATGGTATATTTGTGAGCCCTAGGTAAACTTAAATCTTAACCAAAGATATGTTAGAGAAACAGTCTGAAAATTAGGAAAAAAATGCTCACAAAAAGCAGAAGAAGAGCAAAATACTCAATAGATGTCCAAAATATGAATTTAGAACTGTAACTCACCATAAATCTTGGTAGATTTATGTACAGCTATGTTCTTCATTTTTTTTTATGAATGAGGATCAAAATGCTGCTTTTTCAGTGATGAATGCTCTATTATCTGATCCCAAAGTGATAAAAATGAGTGTGTGACCAGCTAGAGTTGGTGGATAAATTGTTTAGCTGAAACTCTAGATAAGTTTTCTTTGAAACACATTATTTTTTGAGAAGCAATTTCTTTGGAGCAGTATTTGCTTACGAGGCTAGAAAAGAAAAAAACATATGTCTGGATGTTTAGCCTTTGGCTTATTTCTTGAGAGCACAGTTGTTAGAGGCTTCTATTCTACAAGGAAGGATGGCAGAACAAAGTTTTTGCGGATAGGCTAGAGACACACTTGACATCTCCACTCAGACCTTGCAAGGGTGTAAAAGGATCTGGAGAATACTGATTTGTAGTCCCTTTTGAGATGTTGTCAAGGTTGCTGCAGCATTGTGGTTCATGGAAACCAGAAGGAAATTCCTCTCATGCCAGCAGCAGAAGCACACCAGGTATTCTTACTCAGCCATGTCTCTTGGCTTTATGTCTCTCTTATGTTGTTCTCACTAGAACTGGTCACCATATTCTGGAAGGAAGAACAGTACCAATAATAGCTACAAGGGAGTTTTTTAACGGTGTGCTTCCATCTTTACTATTGGCTCTCCATGGTACTCTCATTACCAACAAACTAAGTCAGTCAGACTTCTATAAACTAATTATGTGTTGCATCCATTTCCTCCCCACTACTGCATATATAATGACTGAAAACAAAATGTTTTAGAAAGTATTGAACTAGGAGGTGTATGTGGAGTGCTCTTTTTGGAGTTGTTTTGCTTGATTTTCCTCTCCCCTAATTTCCTTTGACTCTGCCTCCTATGTCTTTGATAGGGAGCTCATCAGGTTGCATCCCTTATAGACAATTTTGGTCACGTGCTGGTTGCTGAACTTGCACTGCTTGTGCAGCTCAGGATGTGTTTCCTTGTAGGAGATGTCCTGTTGCAAATGACTTCTCATGAGAGGCTTCCTAATTTAGTTTCCCAGAATTTTTTTTCTTGTGAAAAGCTGATTTAGAGGGTTGATATGTTTAAATTTTTTTGCCATTATGAATTCTAAGTTAAGTAAAATAGCTGTTTAGTAGATCAAGGTGCCTTAGAGATACACATAATGAAAGAATATTGTGCCCCAGGCAGGTTGTGCTAACCAAGCACTGCTCTCTACAAACACTATTGGACTTTAGAGACCCCCTCTATCAGCCTGTGTCCATAGTCCGTAGGTTTAGTGAGCAGGACTGTGTTCAGAGGACCAATGGTTGTTACGGATTTGTATATTTTTAGCACCCTGTGTCATCTTAATTGATGGACATAGATTGGCATTATATATTAGGCTTGATTCCTGAGATATATTTGGCTTATTTAACAATGCTATCTTTAGACTATCATCAGCATGCTAATCCTCATTAGCTGTATGAATGGCATATCTTGGTGTCATTTAACTAGATGAATTGGTTCTGCCAGCCTGTACTACTCTACTGGTTTTTTTTAAGTTCACGTAGTAGCCATTTAAAGTATAGTAAAACTAAGAATTTTTATTTGTATCTTATTTTCTTATTTTTAAACCTGTGTTGCTATGCAAAAGATGAAATTTTGATGGCTTTTGTCACAACTTTCAATCTGTTAATTTACTACCTTTGCATTTATCTCTCAAAATAGCTCTGTGACTTCTGTTGTGACTGAATATTATGTAGCTGTGGATTAGTTAGATGGTGTTGGGCTATAAGGAAAAGAAGGAAACAACTTCTGCTGCTTATCAAGGTCATCGTTACAATTTGCAATATGGCTTGGCTAAAATAAGTGAGAGAAGTATTTTGTTCTGCTAGTAATTGAACTCTTCAGGGACTTAAGGATGGGCATTATTGCCTAGATGAAAGCCACATTTGTGACTCTGATGTTTCTGAACCCATTGAACTGCAGATAGGCAGAATCATAAGAAACAGTATAAATATTAAATATACCCTGCTTGCTTTCTCAGCAATTGTACCTTGAGCACATACCAGAGTCTTCTGTTTATTTCCTAGTAATTTTCACATAATTTGTCAAATTCAGCTCATGCTCTCACTGTTCAGATGATGTTTGGGTGAATGTTCTACAAGTGCCTCCAGACCTTTCTGAATATAGTTATCTGAATATCATTATAATGAATGCAAAGCTTGTTTTGAAGTAGATATGCTATTTTGTCACTTTGCTGCTTAGTGTTTTTTGGGATATTTACTAATATCACGTGCATAACATTTTATACAAAGTCTTCTGGGGTTTCAGGGTAAAAGCTAATTAGTAAATTACTTACCCTGATTTTCTTAAAAGAAAAAAAATCCAGACTGTGAGGTGTGGTGGCTTCTTCAGAGCATCATGTAAGAAGTGTTACAATTGGGGCATGAGTGGCATGTAGTTATATGAACAATTTACCTGCAGATGTGTGAGTAGGTTAATCTGCCCCGATAAGTTTATTTGGTTTTGATTTTTTCTTTTTTGTTTCTATTAACCTGTGCTTTTTTAGCTACATCTTTCAGTCTAAATCACTTCAGTGTGGTATAGCTGCTCTAATTGAGGTAAATTGTAAACACTAGGATTTAATAGTGAGATTGTGGAATAACAAGATATTGAGGACAGGACTCTGCTGATTGTGCCTTCACGTGGGAGAGACATGTAGGAGATTAGCAATGTGATGGATTCATGGTAGTATTGACCTTAAGGATGTTTTTCCTTTTTAGGTCTGCATAAAAGGCAAATGTGAAATTAGTAAATCTAAAAAATTATTACAGGAAAGTGGAGGAAGGTGTGGTTATGATGACACTTATGTTGTATTATTACCCCAGAACATTCTAACACCTTTGTTTAAAGGAATTATAGACATGATATGCCTTTTTTTTTTTAAATAACATTTGGATTTCTTTCTTCAGTAACCAAATGGAAATGTAAGATGGGACAGTGAGATACCATGGTGACACTGAATGAGCAATTTATGTGACCAGCAGAAACTCTGTGTGATATAATCAAATCTAGTTGTTAGTGCAGCCAAGAAACTGCTTGAGAAATTAATTTGAAAAATCAGTGGAAAAAGACATTTAAGGATGTTGTAGAGCAATCTAGGTTGAAAAGGATCTCTGAAAATAGGATCTCAATCCTACTCTGAAGCAGGGCCAGCTGTGGTTCTTGAAGTGTTTCTCATAGTTGTGCTTATAAAGCAAGATGCTTAATGTGTCACATAAGAGAGAAACCATGGTTTTAATTTTAGTCATTCCAGAATAATGGGTAGAAACGGACCTAGTTAATGGAAAGGCTATTCATTTGAGCAATGCCTAAGTTTAATCTGATAGCTAACACTATGATACTCCAAAAAGTTCAAAAGTGGAATAAATAAAGTACCATGGTTTCACATACATTTTTTTTATTTCAGTGTAACCTTTTAACACTGTATTTTTAATTTTTAAAAATGAAATAGTATTTAAACCACCTAATGAGGCTAGAGCCAATGGAATGTTTTGAAAGGGAAGAATATGTTTTGGCAATTCTGCTTGATACATGTCAGAATATTTAGAGTCTGATCCAGGTTAGAATTGAAACCATATCCCCCTACTTGCATGAAGTTATATGTTGTTAAGGCTGCTTCCAAAAGCAAAATGTCTCTATCTGGTTTTTCTCTCTGTCCTGAGTGCTTAAACAAGCTAAATGGGGTTTATGTGTGAAAAATAATTTGTCTTCTTATTTGTGTGGAATATAAGTTAGGTTACTTCCAAGTACAAGTTAATCACAGAGAACTTTTCTTGATGTAATTCTTTGGGGCATCCTAGGAGAAAAGGGGTGGGGAAGACAGGAGCACAGTTATGCTGTTAAGATACTTGACTTTAGCAACAGCAGCTCAAAATGCTAATGAAAGGACATTAGTTTTAATGTCACCTGAAGAAATTAAAGTATATTTGACCTTTTGATCATCAAATACATGATGGCCTATCTCCGGGGATAATGTAAGGTTTCTAGGGCTGAACATCAAAACAGGCTTGCTCAGTGTCTATCTGGAGGAAATCACCTTGTCCTTGGTGATGATTTGTTTTTTTTCTCCATTACAGAGGTTATGTGCTAGCTTTTGAAATAAAATGTGGGACACTGCCATGTCTGTTTTTGTTGCCAAGTATTTACACTGACCTGTTTCCATCACTTACTCAGAACACATTTCAATCTGGCTGAGTACAGATGTGAAACAGTTGGATAGTCTTAAATATGGTGTGGGTTTTTTTTTGTTGTTGTTTTTTTGAAGACACTGCTGTGAGGCTCATACAGCCCCTGACACAGAGGATGAGGAATGAGATGTGCTGGCAGTTGAAAGTGAGAGCAGATTGCATTGTGAGAAGAAATCTTGAGTGAGAATTCTAAGGTACTGTGGGAGCCCTAAAGAGTCCTGAAGATAATCAATGAGACAAGGACTGGGAAAAGGCCAAGGCAAGATATTCAACTGAAAAAATTATTTCCCAGCATTTAATGGTTTTATTATCAAAAGGAGTTTTAGTTTGTTTGTGTTCTCATGCATCCCTTGCATATGATGAAACAAAAATAGTTTTGGGGAGAGAAGTAGGAAAAGCTTGTCTGGTGAAGTGGTTTTGATGTTATGAGAGAAGGTCACTTCTCTTGATCTGTAGTCCTGCCCATGCAAAACCCATGGAGACACATTCCCCTGCAAACTATTGAGCCACTGTAGGACAGACATATAATGAAGGTTCAAAAGGCTAGAATTTTCTTAAACAATTAATTTTAAAACAAGTTTTATTGTTTACCATGGAGCCTGAAACAACCAAGCATGAAATGCTGTGTCAGTGACTTGTGCAGCTGCAGTGTGAATTTATAATTGGTATAGATTTAGCAGAGTGGGGAAGAATTATTTCCCATATTTTTGTATGAGCAAAGATGCCCAAAAAAATGTGATGTTTGCAAGGTCCCAGGAATTCTCTGCTATAAACAAAAGTTGAGTGTAAGTTTCCCTAATCCTTATCCAGTGCTGAACTGATCAAGAATTGGGTATTTATACAAGTCATATTGACTGAATTTTCCTAACATAATAATGATCCTTTCAGAGGTGCTGTAGGCTGTGTAGCAGGAGGTTTCTTTCCTTTTGGGGTTGTTTTGCAAAGATGTCTATGATATTGCAAGCGTAGTTTACTTTTTATGATACTGTATAAGCTAAAGGTATTACCCCAGTGAAGTAGTGCTTCTTAGATTTAAAACACCAGCTCTTCTTCGTTATGGAGACCTTCAGCCTTCAACCCCGAAGAAAGTCCTGTTGGGACAATGGATTAGTTTACAGCTGCTGATTTCTAAATAAAAAAATCAGATGCCACAACAGAGCTGGACAGAGAGTAGAGCATATTTCTCTTTAGTCTTTTAATATTTTCAGGATTCTTTGTTAGCACGCCTATTGTGAGTATTCCACTGGTAATACCCATCATCTGAGCTACCTTCTTCCTGATTCCATGGCTTACTCCAAAACAGTCTCTTGAGTATGAAGCTCTCTTCTTAATAAGTACCATCTTTCAAGCTGATGTTGATTGGCGTTAGGCCATGTTTGCCTCTCCTGGGCATGTTTCAGTCTCCAATATTTTGTTTTCATTGGGTTTTACTGCTTTAGCCTTTTTCACTTTTAAGTTCTCCAATAATTTAAGCCCTCCTGTGATTCTGCCAGCCTTTTTGTACTTAAAACCAAGCTCAGTCATTTGGCAGATTTTCCCAAATGCTCAGGTTCTGAAAATATCCCACTGACTGAAGCAAAATATGTCGAGGGGGGACTTTTTCAAGTCACGTTTTATGTTTCATCCCTTAGATCCACACTCTGTTACAAGTAAGAATTGCTTCAGGTTGGCTGTTTAAAGAGCTCTGCCAGAGCATTGACTTTCCTTAGAGTAGAGTGAGAGTAGGAATGAATGAAATGTTATGGCAATTTACTTTGCTGCTTTATTCAATGGGAAAAACCAACTGTTGATATTTTGCAGGAGATCATAGAATCACAGAATGGTTTGGATTGGAAGGTACTTAAAAATAATCTAGTTCCAGCCCCTCTGTTATGGACAGGGACATACTCTGCTAGACCACGTTGCTCAGAGTCCAACATGCTATTGAATACTTAGAGAGAGGGCATTCACAGCTTCTCTGGGAAACCTGTTCTAGTGCCTCACTACCCTCACGGTTAAGAATTTCTTCCTCTAATCTGAATTCTCAGTTTGAATCCATTCCCTCTTGTCCTGTCACTACACCCCCTTGTAAAATCTTTCTGGTAGACTCCCTGCAGGTACTGGAAGACTTTCTTTTCCAGGCTCAACAAACCAAATGCCCTCAGTCTTCCTTCATAGAAGGGGTGCTCCAACAGGTCCATGTCCTTCCTGTACTAGGTACTCCACAGCTGGATGCAGCCCTGCAGGTGGGGTCTCACCCAAGTAGAGCAGAAGGGCAGGATTACTTCCTTGACCTGTTGGGCAGGTTTGGCTTTCTGTGCTGCAAGTTTACATTGCTGGGCCCTGTCCAGCCTCTCCTCCATCAGAGCCTTCAAGTTGGCAGGACTGCCCTTGATCCATTCATCCCCAGCTTGTGGTGTAATGCAATTTAGTCTGTAGGTGCACAAAGCCAGTAGTGCTCTCCTTTATGTGCATGTGTAGTGAGGCTGATTATAGTGACCAGAAAAAGAATCTTATTTACATCTGTTTCAGTATAGTGAAGTAGGTTGCAATTAATTAGGAAGTTTCTGGTGTGGTAAAAATCATCATATAGGAGGAATGCAAACACATGATTTTCAAAGAGGAATTGAATTCCATATGTGTTTTGCCCTTTCCCAGCTAGGAATTAATTGCAACTTTAAAAGAGATTTGATTATGTCTGTTTAAAAATTAAAAAAAAAAAAATCTGCAGCAAACCCCAACTGCCTTCTCTCTCTGCCATGCTTACCCACATTTTCAATGCTGAGGATATTTAAATGATTCTAATTTAAACTTTTTTTTCTTTACTTTGCTTGAGTTGAGAGAGTGCTTTGATCAATCTTTGAGTTATATAATTTATTAGAGTTAAGGGAAGAGGATAACCCTCAGATGTCTTCTGTGGTAAAGCACTGATGCTGAAAATGTTAAATGTTTGCAGACTGAGAACAGCTTGGCTGGAAAGACCAAAAAAAAATAAGTAAACTGTGACATGTTTTATTTTGTTATTTATTCCCTAGTAACATTACAAAACAAAAGTAAAAATAAATCTTATCTTATTCAAAACATGGGCATGAGCTGTCTAGAATGCACCTCCCTGTGGTAGTATCCTCCCACACCATATATGATGTCAAGACACATGCAGTTAGCTTTAAGGTTGTCAGTACAGCAATTTTATTAAATCATTCTAACTTCTTAATATATACATTGTAAATCCCATGAAGGACACTTGTATATCCTTATTGGCACATGCTGGAGGCTGCTGTTCTGCTGCCTTCTATCAATTTGTGGTTCTGGTTGTGCTTTCCATAGCTTGGTACTTGCTGCTCTCCTAAGATGTTTCATTCAATTCACTCAATTGTGCTGTATTCAAGTATGGTATAAATCTGAGCACCTAAATCCATAATTTTTTGGCTGCTGGTGCTGACAGGATAATTAGGAACAAGAGCATTCAGATTTGCATTTCTAATTCATTGTGGGGGCACAAATTAAAGCAGTTGAAAACATCGTGTGCAGACGATGTGTTGGCTGACAGGGTGAGTTAGAGTGAGGAAATGAGGCACTATGCAACAAGATAGTATGGATCTGGGTGAAACTCCATCTCTGAGGTGCAAAAGTAACTCTTGTGGTATAGCTGTTCTTTGAATAGCATGATCTTGCCTCTTAAGTCTACTAAATGGATAAGAATAGCTGGCCTTCTCTCAGGTGCTGCTGAGCATCAGACCAGCTTACTGACATGACACACCCTATTAAACAATGTTGGAGCCTGGCTGTTTTACAGAGGAAATCAAGGTGCAAAACTGGAGAACAGAAATGATGGGGTCACTCTGTTAATAGCATATTTTAATTCACAGTACTTGAAATTCAGTCCTAGCTTGCATGCATATCAGCCTTGAAAGATGCTGTTAGACTTGTGGGTGAGATGTTTATTGCTCATCTTGCTCATCATCCTCATTGTTTACTTAGTGGGGGAACAAGTCACAACAGAGTTACTACCAAGATTTACAGCAACAACTTATGCTGCTGTTGTCTTCTGTGACTGAATCTATTGGGATGGCAGGCTTCTTGGTCATTGCTGTATCAGACCTTTTAATGTAGTTAGGGGATTTCCTTGGCCTACTGATTTAGTGTTCATTTACACCAGTTAGCGATCAACAGTAATTTAATTCTGTTCTTTACTAGGTTACCTGGCAGGGTCTGAGGTCCTTTCTCTTTGTAAGTCTTAACAGTGGTTTAAACAAAACAATTTACATACACTTAGTTTTGCCTTAGTGTTCAGTATTTGCTAAGATGATTTAAGGCACTCCTGATCTTATGCTTCTGTGTAGGGTTATGTCAAAAGCTGGATCTAGGTTAGGTTCCTAATAGTGTTATTAATTTCTGTTTGAACCATGTACAAGCAGAGGATAGGTGCAGGATGGTGTAAGTGTGCTAACATCTTTGTTTACAGAGGGAGAAGATGTAAAACATGTGGTAGTGCTCTTTACACAATAAAGAGCTGCATACAAAGGGTAAAGTGATGTTTGAGTGGAAAGTGGAAAATGGTACTGTCGTCTGCCAGTTGCAAGGGAGGAGAAAGTATAACAAAATGTGGATTAGTCTTAGTGTAGGTATGACTAAATGGAATATGTTTTTGGAGTCTTATGGGACATGCAACCAGAACCACAAGCACAAGATGCAGAGGACTTAGGGCCAGGAGAGATTATGATTTGATCTAACTGCCTATATTTGTCAGGACAAAAGAAACCTGATAGAAAAAATGCACAGGCATTGATCCCCTCTGCTTGTTTTTATTTGAAACTTATCTTCCCAAAACAGTCTTGATTTGAAACAATCAATGCTTTTCCATTTCTATTTTAGTTGCTACCAAGGTTAATCAGCTTCACTATTCAAAAACCAAAACAATGCTATTTCATTTTTTCTGCATTTGCTAGCTTTACTTGCATGGTACTATTTATAACTTTTAGCGTTGGTTCAAAGAAATACTTTAGGATTTCATACTTTTTATAAGATGCCAGCATAATCTCGTTTCATAAATTAAACAGATATAACCTTTATAGTCTGAGATTTTTCTCCAGTCTTTAAAATTTTTTTTTACTCTTTCCTGCACCTACTTAAACTTCCAAAAAATTTAAAAAATAATCTGCATACCAGATCTTTATGCAGTATTTTTAATACTTTGGTTTCAACCAGAAAAACCTACCTTTCCCCCCTTCTTTTTCTCAACCCACCAACTCTTTTTGAATTGGCAAACTAGTTGTCTTCATAAACAATTAAGCTAATTTGTTAATTATGTCTTTGGGATTTTCAATTTTCAGTTGGAATTTCTGCCTAGATATTTCTTTTCTCTTAGGTTATTGTACAGTTTCTTCAGTTTTAGGGACTGAGGACTGTACTTTGCTTAATTCTTCCTCCATATTTTACTTTATCCCTACTGCATTTTCTTTTCTTCTGTGCCATGCAACATTTACATTCTTCAGCCAGTTTCCCACAAATAATCCATGAGAAATGGGATTTTCCATTCATATAATCTCTTCAACAAGACTATGATATGAAGAGCCATACTACCAAAATCCTCAGCTTCACCAGCCATACTGTTTACCTCATCACAGGTGAGAGGGATGTATTTCTTACACAGGAATTTGGCTTGCTTTTTTCTCTTCAACTCTTCCATAGTCTGTGAAGTTCTTTAAAGTGTCATTCATTAATGAAGTTGTTTCCATTTGATGACATGCAATGGAAAAAATGCCTTAATTAGCAGAAATATACAAAAAAAATGAAGACTCAATAGGATTATGATTTGAAGCAAAACTTTTTTCTGTCCTGCCTTTTTTTGTTCTCTGTTACCAAAATAATTGGGGTTTTTTAGTTTAAGATAGTCGATTACCGTTTTTGGTAAGAACTTTGAGACAGATTGCGGAAAACTTAGTTTCATCAAGTTTTTTCCTGGAATTTGTTTTAAACCTTATGGAATGTGATTTAATAAGTTTATGAAATTAGTTGTCAGTACTAACACTACATCCACCTGTATATATACAGCTACCTTATTTTGTTTGAATAATTCCTTGGTCTAGTGGTATACTGCACGATGGTGTTTCAGTTGAGTGATTTTTAGAATTTTCCAGGAACTCACAAATTTGAATAAGCCTTTGTTTTGAATTTATATAAGGAAAAATAGCTTTGTGACCATCTTTTTCATACCTCACTCCATAATGTTTTCCTGTGTGCTGCCTTTATTTGCTTCTTTTCTGAAATATGTCCAACTGCTTCAGCTTCCAACCTTATGGAAATTCCTCCCCCTGTATTCATTCATTCATTCTCATCAGCTTTGTATATGTATTCTCTGATTTTGCAATATTTTTGAAAAATAGAGGGATTGTGTGTAAGTAGTAAATCCACTGTGAATTCGAAATACTGGTTTGAAGAAATACTTTAGGATTTCATACTTTTTATAAGATGCCAGCATAATCTGTACATATAATATACATATATAATACATATAATAGTGAGGAAGAAACAGGCCAAATGGAACTTCAGTTAAAACAAATAGTGCAATTGGAAATTATATTTTCATATAGATATCTTTAAATAGATGGGTGGAGGAGAAGCCAAAGTTAAATTGGAAGAAAGTAGTTGATCATTTGAGAGAATACAATGCAACACTGGCTGAATTACAGAGGAGAGAAGCAACTTCTTGATTTTTCAAGGGAACAGAAAACCAGATTCCTGTCACTGTGGGGTTCCGCTTATGTCTTGCCTCTTTGTTACTAGGTGTAAAGTGTTAGGCACTAGGTATACTAGTTTACTAGGTGTTACTTGTTACTTTGTTACTAGGTATATCAGGGAGACCTGATATATTGGGCACTCTGGGGTCTGTTGGGAAGTTTCTCTTGATTTGTGTTTGCAGTGGGAAACAAAACAGTTACAACAGTAGGCTAGAAATATGTAAGATTTGGGGCCAATGGAGAGAAGTTCAAAGAAGGAATTGAATCTGAGAATCACCTGTTGAATGGGTGACTTGACAGGTTGGAAGAAGGGGCTTGTTTTGGTTTTTACCCCTTTGCTTTTAAGACTGCTGGGTGTGTACACAAATGTTCATGGAGGTGCATTCCTCTGCAAGAAGCCTGTGCAGCAGCTGGGCTCTGTCCCTGTGCATTGTCAGCATGCAGTGCTTAGCAGACTTTCTTAAAAAATTCCTGTATCACAGTGGTATATCATTTTTAGAGGAAGAGGGATTGGAGGCAAGTTGCACAGGGCTATTGATGTTTGGTTCACTGTATTGGATGACCCTCCTTCCCTCAGAAGTGCGCACACAATGACAATACAATGACAATATGACCACAACTTTCTTAGTTTCATATGGGACAGGATTTTGAGTTTGTGTGTCAATCTCTCATTTCAGGCAGTTGGTTGAAGGGACAGCATGTGAAGAAAAAGATGATGCTGGCTTTGTGCTTTAGAGTTTCTTAGAAGTCTTTATTGCATGGTTTGCTCTGCTGCATTGTGTTGCTGAGTCCTTGAATGCTTTGTGCAAGTTCTTATATGGGCAGTAAAGGGCTCTTCTGTTTGTTTTTTTTTTTTTTTTTTTTTTTTTTCCCTAACTCCAAGTATCTTTAAAGCACTGAAAATTGAAGTTAATTGAAGTAAGTGTTCAAGAAAACTTATGGGGAGAGCTCTGTGGTTTTAAACTCCTGCAAGGTGGATTTCAAGACTCCCTTCTGTCATTGCTGTGGTCAGGAGAAGTGCAGTTTCCCAGCTTGGAGTCCTGTGACTTTTGGATCTTTGCTGGATAGTGAGGCCCACGGTGTACAGCAGCATAGGCCGGTTAGAAAATAAAAGTGCTTTCTTCCATACACGCCTTGGCTAACAGGATAGGAACACTTGAGCTGCACAGGCACACGCAAACAATATGCTTTAGGGAAAGACCACAAATATGCTAAAAATCATAATCTGATAAACTCAGATGCTTTCAAAATACAAATGTCCTGTCATTTATTTTCATAATAAAAATGATCATTTAAGACTTTACTACAGCTTAAATATTCACAATGTAAACATCAAGAAAACTGATGATTGTTTTAGCACCTAATGTGCCTTTCACTGTGGAAATAAATATTTTGGCACCTGATCTTTCCATATGATATTTCTAATAGGAACCCACCATGCAGAATCACCATTTGGTCAGACAGCTGAAGTAAAGCAGATTAGATATCCAGATATGGACACTTCTTTTCCAGACACTTTTCCATTTCTGAAACTTATTTTGTTATCACTATCTTAATCTTTTCAATGCAATCAGAAATTTCTTTCCAAACTCTCGAGCCCATCTTCTCTTGAAGAATGCAATAGTTTATGACTTCTCAATTTTTTTTCCCGCCCGAGACCCAAACCAGCTGCAGACTTCACTTTTTCTCCTTCTTCCCTCCCTCCCAGATTAAAATCCCAGAGTCTTTGGTCTTGGCAAGAACATGCAGCAGTTTTTTTGCTGTGGGTTACTGGGGGTTGGGTGTAGAGGAGTGAAATGGAATTGGGTTTCCACGCCTGCTTGTACTGCATTTGCAACAAAAATCAGCTGTTATGGAGTACCCAGCTGGATTAGTGGGGCTAATTTGGTACATGACTGGTGATGCGCCTCTTACTGCTGCTTAGTCCTGGTCCTGGAAAGATTGGAGTTACTTTCTTAGCCAATTCTGCTCAGTATAGGATCCCTCTCCTAGAGACTGTTTCTGAATATGGTTTGTTATTTAAGATGTGCTGATCTTCGTAATTTATGCTATTGTTCCATAGATGTATCATTTTTCTGTGGCTTCACGTTTCTACTGCCATTCAGATCATATTAAACATGGTTTTTCCTTTTTAAATACTAACATCTAGGATTAATTTAATCCCACATTTTTTCCTGGATAACTTAAAGTTTTGGATGAATCACTCCCAAAAAAATATTAACATGTCCAAACCTCAGCCTAAACGTGAAACTAAACCACGATTCAATAGGTTTGGATGAAAGCCTGCTCTTGGGCCCTCCTCAGAGTACACACTGAATCAATATTGAATCTGTCCTAACAAGTCTGACAGCCTTGCTGCCTTGCCTAGTACCTTTGCATCTTCTGTGTTTGGGAGTTTCTTCTGCATGATCCAGATCTGAAACATCTCAAACTCAGACAAGCAAAACTTCTGAGAATTAGACAGAATTAGTTAGAGAATGGAAAGGGATTATTACTGAAACTTGATGTTGCCAATTTGTAGCTTGTTTTTCTTGCAGGTATGACTATTTAGTACCTTTCTCAACAAAGGGAAACATTTCCAAAGAATTTTGCACTTTAGGCTCTAACTATTTTAACAGAAAGAGTTCAAAGCAGTCAGAGCTCCCTACTAAGAGAAATTTTGGAAGGCAGCAGATAAAGTGAGCAACTGAGTGTGACATGCATTCAATTCATAGCACGCCTACAAAAGGAAGGAACTTGTAATTTCTCTCTGAGGCTGAGTTAGGGCATCACTTTACCAATGTTCTGCTTTCCAGTTTCTTGGAAGTTCCCTGAATTTTCTCTTACATGACTGCTTGTGCTGTATTCTTTTATCAATTAGCATTACCCTTTTGTTCAATATGGAAACTGTACTCCACTTTTTTTAAGACACATCTGAGGAACCATGAGAAGTTCTATGTCACATATAAAACCATAGCATTGTAAGCAATATAAGTGTTATTCAGCTATAAATCAGCAGAAAGGCTTACGCTTTCATTACACCAAAACAGAATCATCTGTAATGCCACCTAATATGCATGAAAGGAGCACACTGCAACTGGCAGTTAATGGGGAAAGAGAAAAGTAAGGGTTGTGAAGGCCTTGGCAATTTCACTGAAAGGGAGAAATTCTTTTTCTACAAACTGATCTTTGCTTTTAGAAAAAAACGGAACATTCGATTGGTCTGGGGATAGGAAGAGAAAGACTGTAAAGAAAACAAGAATTAGAAGGAAGAAGAGTAGAAACTTCAAATTGCCCAGAAGTTGAGTTGAACTGTGTTTTGTAATCTACCACCAAGAATGATTATTTGCTTACCTTGTAAACATCTGAATTTTTTTGGGTTCTCCAGTAACAGTGCAAATTCCTAATACTTTTTTTTTGAAGTTAGAATGGGTTCATCATGAGACTGCTGTTTTTCCTCTGATCTGTTTCTGTTCTCACTGAGGGTCTCCTTTTCTCCTGTTTTTCACAAACTTTGTAGTCTCTGCTTCCAAGATACGTGTATCTCTTTCACCTTGTTTCTTGATGGGAATCCTTTATCTCTGCCTTTCATCTCTCTTGCTTTCAGTATGAAGATATATTTATTCCTCCTCTTCTTCCTGCCCTTATGATGGGTTGTTATCTATCACTTATCCTATTCTGACAGACAAGCTGCAACCCCTACAAAGGTCAAACCTCAGAGTGAGGTTTGTGTCCATCTCTGTCTTCAGAGAAATGAGAAGCTTATGGCTGTGCTGCTTTCTGAATTGCATAGTAAAACAGTGCAGGAAAAGAAGGGAGGTGTAACAGGTTAGTAATCTGTTGTCCTGGCACGAGGGTCCAATAGGATGAAGTTAAGGAAGGCTGAGCCATGATCCTTGTGTGTAAGTGTTCCATAGCTTATTGTCTCTCCTTCAGTTTGGTTCATAACAATTTTTATCTAAATAGACTTGATATTTATGTCCCAGTGCATATGCTGTTGTGAAATAAACAGTTTTAATTGTGAGTGTCAGTTTGGGTTGTTGAATGCAGTGTCCTTGCCCTTAACCAAAATAAAAACCAGACATAGTGCACACACACAGTGTAAGGAGGAACATGGATATAACCTTATGATAATATTTCATCTAGTATAGTTGAAGCCACTGGTATTTACCAGCATTGGGCCTTAGGCCAAAATTCAGCCTAGTGCACTTCTCGGGGATGCATAGAGTTGTCCTGTTGCTACACTCCCCCTCTTTTCTCCTCCCTCCCCCTCCTCTTCTCTCTGCTTCAGTGTCTGAATTAAGCAGTTTGGCAGACAGGAGAATTAACTCTTGTAAGGCTGGGAAAGAATGTGGAGGTAACCCGCTCCAGAAAGGCTGGGGTCTTCCAGGCTGCATATAATTGTTGCTGCTGTAAATAATAATTGTTTTAAGCTTAACATTTGGGAAAGCCTGGGGACAATTGTATGTTAATATTGTACAGCCTTTTGAAAATAGTGGAGGAATGTAGTCTTTGGCAATGATAGTTCTGCAGTAAGGCAAAGGTGAAGGGACACAAACACCTGTTTTTATCATTTCTGACTCCTTTACCACACTCAAAGCACCACGAATTTCACTGGCACAGAGACATCATCTTTATTCTGTCCAAGAACCTGATTTTCTTAGTGTTCATACTTTGGTAAAGCCTAGTGTTGCAGGATCTCAAGTACCTGTTTCCTGACAGAGGGGAAGCCCTCTTGACAAATTTTGGGGATTGCCAAGAAGTCAAATGGCATCCTGACTTGTAACAGGAATAGTGTGGCCAGCAGAACTAGGAAGGGGTTGTCCTCTCTATGTGGCACTCTGGGCTCCCCGCTACAGGAAAGACATTGAGGTGCTGGAGCAAATCCAGAGAAAGGCAGTAGAATTGGTGAAGGATCTGGAGCACAAGTCCTGTGAGCAGTGGCTGTGTGAACTGTGGGTGTTTATCCTGGAGAAAAGGAGACTTGGGAGACCTGACTCTGTTTAACTAGCTAAAAAGGAGGTTGTAGTGAGGTAGGGGGTTGGTCTCTTCTCCTGTATAACAAGGCACAGGATGAGAGAAAATGGTCTCAAATTGTGCCTAGGAAGGTTTAGACAGGGTTTAGGAAAGATTTCTTCACAGAAAAGATTATCAAACATTGGAGCACACTGCATGGGGAAGTGTTGGTGTCACCTTCCCTGGAGGTGTTCAAAAGATGCGCAGAGGTAGCACTTAGGGACATGGTTTAGTTGTAGACCTGGCAGTGGTGGGCTAACAGTTGGACTCAATAATCTTAAAGATCTTTGTAAATCTAAATTATTCTGTGATCCCATAAGTACCTCTGGACATGGTCAGTGGGCATTATTATTCCAGAATTTTTAAGCTTCCTTCACTGCTTGTTTTTAATCTGATGTTTGAATGTAATTTTGGGCCAGCGAACTCCAGTCCTGACTATCTCTTCAGTGTAAATACAATGTACTTTTCTTTATTCTTAATATGTTCTCCCTTCTTTATATCTTGTATTTTTTTTATTTCACATTAATCAATTTTACTTTTTTCCTTTGTATTATTCTATTGTCCTTTTTTCCTCTTCAAATCTTTGTGTGACCAAATGGAAGCTTTCCCTGCTGTTACTTGACATTTGCCCTATTTCTCTTCACCATGTAAGTGTTTTCATTGTTTACATCAACTCTCAGCTCAGCCTGCTCTCTTTGTTTTCAGCCAGAGAACTTTTCACTCTGCGGGGAAGGTGCAGAAGCCTTGCTTTATTGGACAAACTGGGAAGTGGTTTGTGTAGTAATTTCTAGGTGGTGGGTCAGTGTTTGCTTCTGTGAGCCCTTGGCTCTCTGGGAAGTGCTGTGCTGCCTGCTCCATGGTGTGTCTTCTCTGCTCCTTGCCAGTTCACAGGGACCGTGTCTTGAAACTGCTGGAGAGAGAGTGGAAGATGCTGGCTACTGTCCCCAGAGCTGCAGCCAGCAGCTCGTGTGCAGGGGCTTGTTTTCCAAATATTCCGTTTTTTCAGAATTTCTGTAAACTCCACTGGGAAGGAATTTTTTCCTTCTGCTGACCTGTCAGAATGGGCCCAGAACTTGAGCTGTGGTTTGGGCTTACTGCAGAACAGCATCTTTAGTACGAAAGGTTCAAACTGTTTGAAACTGTGTCTGAAAATTTTTAAAAGCCCTGATTTTTCAAGGATGGTGATTATCATCTCTGTTCAGAGTACTTCAACAAATAAGAAGGACATCACTGCTGCCATTTAGACACCTTATTTTTGTATTTGAGAGTGTGTGGGCAAAGCAAGACCTAGAAACAGGCATAAAACCTCTGGGCAGGAAAGGTGTCCCTGTGGCAGCTTGTGCCGACAATGGGGTGCTTGTTCTTCGGTGTGGCACAGCTTTAGGCTGTGCGGTGGCTTTGGCTCAGCAAGAGCTGTTTGCCTGGAGCACAACTGATTGGTTTGGAGCTTCTGCATTAATAAATGTTAGTCCTACAGCCACATCTCCATCTTCTCACTCCAGAGCAGCCTGCTGTTGTACCAGTGGAATTACTGTGCACTCTAGACTTTAAATCCATAAATTGCTAATGCAGACTGTTACGATGAGCAGCTTTTTGATATCCTTTACATGTTAAAAAGTACTCAGGCCTGTTGACAAAGCAAAGAAATGGTGTCAAAAATAATTTTAAAACCTTTTGACCTGCAAGGTTTAAGAGAATTAGGCACAGATTCTTTGCTTTAAGCCTCTTGGTGACAAGAAATATGGTCCTATGCTAGCCAGTTTGATTGACAGTGGCGTTTGTAGTTTCAGCTGCTAATACACTATGCTCCTTGTATATTCCTAGTGTGTAAATATAGAAGAATATTTGTCACCTGGGTTGATGGATTATGCATAAGTGAGACAATGTGGTTAAAATTTTAAAGCCTAAATGAAAAAGCATAAACTTTACATAACTCATAAAGCAATGCTTAATACTCATAATGAAGTATCCTTATTTTAATCAAGGGAAACTGTCAGACTTTCAAACAAGCAAAGATTATGCAGCTGGCATGGTGTGTGGGGCTTTTTATAGCTCCATGCTACTAACCTGCATCATTGGATTTTTGACAACCATAATAAAATGTATTGGAAAATTGATTAGTTTTAAGAGACTCCTCATAGCCAGCTGCTTTTATTTGTAAATGTCATGTATTCAGCCGTTGTAGGCTTCATCTCTTCAAGTGGAATTCTTGGCTGAATGTGAACGTTTGCATAGGTATAAAAACACTCTTGTTTCATATTCTTCAATTAGTTTTCAGCATTTTTATGTGTATTTGCAGAAGTAAAATTTTCTAAAGGCTTCCCCACCATAAATGGTTGTATATTTACTTATTTCCCACCGTGCCATATTTACAAATTATTTGTGCTCTTGAGATGTCATAAATTTGTAATGATACCAAGATTACTTTGTAATTGATATTTTCAGAAAATTCCAGGCTTTTTCAAGGAAAAGAACATGGTTAAGTTATAGATTTTTGGGTAGAGAAAAAGAGAATTTGCCATGAAATGTGTGTTATCAACTCTTGAAATATGCAGTAAAATTGGCATTTTCAGCATGCTGCTCTTATCTTTATTTGCTGATAGAGAGAATATCCAGATTTTTTTAGCTTTAAGGGAAAGGCTATGGTTAGCTTCATATTACTCTGCATTTAATAAATATGAAGTACAAGAAAAGGAGACAACAGCCCTATACTATAACCTTTCACAGATTTTTGTTTAAGGAAAGCACTTTTCATTGCATCAATTAATCTAAATAAATGAAAGTTCAAAACAGCATCTCTTTTAATCTGCCTTTTATTCACATAAAAATCTGTCTCCTGAAACCCTTTTATAGACTAAGCTATCCTGCTGACCTGTGGGGGTTCTGTCTGAGATGAAGGACTTGCCTGTAAAAAAGTATGTTTTTTGTAAACCACTCTGAAGCAGTTTTTGTGAGGCCATATCCTGCTCTTTTGCTGTACTCTGAGTCCTAATAGATGTGAATGGCAATTTCATGCATGTTTTGACAGGGCCCTTTAGTATTATTTTGTTCTACAGAGATATTATAGCAGTGTTTGGTTCTGATTAGATACTAATTTTTCAAAAATGTTTTCATAATGTGATGAGCTTTCTGTGGCTGACAACTGGCATTTAACATAAAAAGCCTAGATTCAGAAGATATAAAATTGGATATGAACATAAGCATCAGCGTGATTAAAATTATTTTGTTTCAGCAATGAGGAATTCAATTAGATGTATTTTATAATTTCTTCTGTTAGCTCACATATTTGCTTTGTTACTTTAGAAACCAGCTTCTGAACCCAAGCATGCCCACAGCTGAAATGAGGTGTATTCTCAGATGAGATGTTTTAAAGTGTTAGTTAACATCAATAGATTATTTTAACTGTCTGCAATAGCTTCTTTCATATGCTTAAGTCTCTGCTGTATTCTAAACTGGAAGGTCCAATTGTCACATTACTTGGTGGCAGTTTGTGCATTTCTCACCCATTCAGTGAAACCCTAGAAAGTGATTTGGCAACATGGGTTAGAAGAGAAAGGTTACATTCACTGCAGTTTATTCACACCGTGTACCTATAGTTTGACAACATATAACATTTATTAAACCTTTTGACTCAGGAAAAAATCTGCAAAGAACATTGCTATAATAAGACTAGATCATAAAAAATAACAACAAAAAATTATAAAAGAGTAGATGAATTTTCTGTGTTTCATTTGGTGTGGAGGTTACTTCTCAGTTTTTAGTTCCATACCTGGAGGAGGTCGATTTATGACTAGATGCTATGGACCAGACTTATTTATATTGTATGGATAAAATAATTTAAGTAAAAAGAGAAATAAATGTCATTTTTATAGTTTTGTAGAGGAGAAATTGTCCTTAACTTTTTCTTATTTCATTCTTTGAGCTTGATGAGGTTATTCAAAGACTGGGAAGTTGAAAAGAGACAGTTTAAATAATGTTCCTTGGGTTCTGAGCTGTTATAGGTGCTTATGTTTTAACCCTTCACTCTATGAATACAGAGTGATATCCATAGCTTTTCAGGTTGTCTAATTTAGTGTAAGAAAAGTTATCTAGTCTGTGTGGGAAGATGCCAAGAGATGACTGTACTATTGGTTCACTACCAATTTTCTTGAAAAAAATGTCTTTGCCCTCAATTCAATTTGCTTTCCTTCAGCATTCAGATGTGAATTTCTATTATATTTTTCAATTATAATTTTTGACTAATAATACATTCTCAGAGTGGAAAAAGGAAGCTTGTGGTCACTCACCCTGGGTGCATTCTGAGGATTCTGCTCTGTTGGAGATCGTCCCCAGTATGCACAATATTTAAAGATCAGCTTTGACAAGCTTGAAAAGTCAAGTTCACCTCCCCCCACAGATTTGTTTTCCTTCAGGCTGGCATTTAAGAACCTGTATCAAGCTTTCCATTATAGCTCCATCTAGCAACCTCAAAGATTATGAAAGCAGCATTCATACCTCAATAATTCTTTATAATTTTTCCCTTTCCCATTTTATGACTTTTAATTTTTATCTCAGAGTAACTCTGATACAGAAAAAGATCCTAACCCATTTCTTCTTTAAAAAAAAATACAAAATGCACAATTCTTTTATTTTTTGTGCATCTGATAGAATGTAAAGATTCATAAAAATATATCCTTTCAAGTGATATAAAAATGTTATACCTAGACCAGCTGCAAAGTGTAAATGCAATCTGTGGTGTAACTTTTTTCAAGTTCAAAACTGACAGATGCTGATACAAAGCTGCTTATGAGCAAGCAATACTAAAAATAAACGAGTTAATGGAAATCCTTGTTTTGCATGACAAATGAACAAAAATATTAATAGTTGATGGCCATGGTTGTCATCCAGTTTATAGCTTTTCATTTTTCTAATTAGAACAAAAGCAGATGTGTAATTAACCCTTTAAGGCCTTCAAAGTCTGGCCAGATTCTGGGTTGACTGTGTAAGGAAGACTGCACCTTTAACTTTTCCATTTTGAGAGTTGAGATTTATTCTAAGAAGAAACCTGGGGAAGCAGCTTGGCTGGTAAGGGTAGACTGTTGATTTTTCTATGCTGTAGAAACTGGTGCTACTGAGGTAATGCTGGAATCACGTCAATGTTGCAGTAGCTTTTACTTTGAGGCACACTGCTCTGCTTATATTGAAAGACTGAGGCATGCATTTTCTTCCCTCAGAGCTCTTGCTCCTTGGGTATTTGTTATATGCTTTAGAGGTCAAGCAAATTCCTGAAATGGGCTGAATAATAGACTGACTTGGCTTGATTTCGTTGTTGTTGTTGAAGTCAGTGCGTGGTTTGGTGAATTAGAGAAAAGTCAGGCATCTGTCTGTTTAATGAAACCATTTCTGAAGTGAAGTGGAATTAATGGAAAGTCATAGGAAGCATTTAAATAGGAAGTCATTAATTTCTGATGTTACATAATGCACCAAGACTTCAAATTATGTCAAAACCAACATAGTGCACTAATGTGTCAGAGTAAAAATGTCAGTCTCTCAAATAATGGTTTTCTGCATCTCTTGGTCTCATAATAAAGTGGTTTTCTAGCTTTCAAAAGTTCAGTACCCCTGATTCCAAATACTGGATTTTCCTGGACAGAATTATTGAAATAACATACCTCTAAGAGAAAATAATGAAATTCAGAGAAATGAAGTAACTCATGTTGCACATGAACTGAATGTTTAACTTCATGTTTTAGTAAGTAAAACCAAAAACATACCTGTTTTCCATGTGCAAAATCTGTCATGAGTCTGTCATAATGTAGGGAATCTGTCCACAAGCCCGTTATCAATACCTGCTGACAACTATGATGCTGCAGTATCATCAGTGCAATCCCTAGATATTTGATAGAATAGTCTTAAATAGCTCTTGTAAATTGCCATTTACTCTTTGTACCTTCCTGTTTGGATGGGAGTGCCTTGGAACTGAACTCTGAGGAAATCAGCTCCATCTGAAGGAAGAACACACAGAAATTGTTGATTTACTGTGTGTTCCCAGCAAGCTAAGCAGGAAAGTTAAGAGATCAGGACTTGTTGAGGCTGAGAGAACTGGCTGCACAAAACAGAGAAGGCACAATTCAAAGGGTGGGCTGCAGGAAGAGAAACCTGGCTGCCCATCTATGTTCTGGCTTATTGATGGGCAAAATAACAAGAAATTATTATTCTAAATTTCTAACTTTGCTTGCAATGGACTGTTCTGTGTCCTTGATAATTGTACCTATAGGGAATGGATTGTTGGAGGTCTGAGAATTCATGCTCATATCAACCTGTAGTCAAATATACAAGAGTATAATAAGATCATTAGTGGCATTCTACTGAGAACCCCACTTGCATGTTTTGCTTTCTATCAGGAGGCCAGTGAGAGAAAAGCTGCTGGGGCCTAAACCAGCTCAAGGACTTGTGAACACATGTGCCTAGAAAGTGACTCTCCAATGCAACAGCCTGTGTGGTGTCCTTGTGGGTTGTTATTTTATGGAAACCCTGATTTTAAGCTGGTTGCAGATGGCAAAGTAAGTGACATCATCATACCACAAAAGAGAAAATAAATGCTTGCCACTTATATATGTTACATGGTAACCACATTTCTTTCCCCCACTTCTGCATACGCTTTGTTATATAATTGTTTTTTTCAAGGAAGTTAACAAATAAGTGTTGGGGAAAAATAGAAAAAGTATGGAATACATACATTTTTGTTCATTTATATTTTCTTTTCAAGAGCTCTTTGGCCAGTTAGCTTTTATATGCACAATATTTACAGAATTCAATGCAGCAGCTTGTTAAAATACATACATTAAATTACACAAAAGAAAAAAATTCCAAACCTGAAGCCTTTCTCCTGCTGTTTTTAAAACCCCACTCTAAGATAACTGAGAGCTCAGTGCCACATGGAGGTCACAGCACTTTTGAAAGGAAGATATTTCCTTGTTATAGTAATAATTTTTCCATTTAGAACATCCAGCTACTCTCAAACTTCTAACAGCAAAGTAAAAATACTTTGCACCCGTCGACTAATTTTAGCTAACACAAACCAAACATTTCCCTCTTCAACCAAACGACCTTGTGGCCACTTAGAAGTGCTTATATGAAACAGCACAGAGGCTGTTGGGAGGTGTTGATCCTGGCAGGGGGATGATTTCATGGGCCTCTGCTGATGTCCTGAGTCAGGTGATGTGGCTCACAGACCCGGGACACAGGCAGTCAAGGAGGTTATGTAGGCCATGAACTTGAACTGCCCTGATGGAAACAGCAGGAGTGTCCCATGGCAACAAGTGTTTTGAAATGAACTTAAGTCTGTAAAACTGTCCTCAGGCTGGATCAGTCACTTTAATAACAATGTTGAAGTGGGGCATGATTGTAAATTACGCAGATTTTAGAGAAGGATGGTAGTAGTCTGCTTCATAGCCTGGGAAACACCAGAAATGAAGACTGGTGAGCATTAAGTTAAGAATCACTCATCCCTGCTCACTGCTGATGAATATCCTTTCCAACGTGAGGAAGCACAAGAGCAGTGCCAGAGGAGCATCTCCACAAATGCACACCAAATTTTTGGTTGCCCCATCTGCAGGGAGTAAATACCTGACAGTTTATTTCAGCAGGTTTGAACCTACTCTGCAGCTGGAGAATGGGAGCAAGGAAGAACATGGCTTTACCCCATGGTGTTGCTTCACATAAACCTTGTGTGTGCATCCTGTTTTGATGATCAGTGAATGTTACCATTACATTTCTACCATTCACCTAGAATAATTGCTTTTAAAATAGCACTGCTCCCTCTCTTGAAACAAGGAAGAAAAAAATCAAAACCAAATCAAAATCCAACTGCAAAACTAAACCACCTATTAATATTGATATTCTTATACATCTTAATTGAGTAACACTAACTTCAGAACTAGTTTCTGGGTAATTTGTTCATTATAGAGATTCTGAGGTTGATGGTTCTGGAGGGCAGAAGAGGCCATTAATCGCACTGCATAAGGCAGTGAATTTTGCTGGTGATTCTTGCAGCTGGTTAAGTAACTTGTGACCAAATTAGCTGAGTGTGGTTTTTGAACACATAGAAGGGATGTCCTTTTATTTATCAGAAGAGAAATGACTACTGTAGTTGTCTTTTAGTGCAAAGCAGTACCTGATGTGGAATAAGAGTCAGCTAAACAGTAAACAGGTGAAAGGAAGAGAGAAGAGGATCTCAGGGACATACTGCTAACAGTCTTCTAGTGGGAATGTAAACCACATATGTAAGCAGAAGAAAATTTTTGCTACAAACTTTTCTTCAGCATCTATAGAGAAAAATAATATTTTATGCCTTCCTGGAGCTGGGCATGGTGTAATTGAGAGATTGAGGGTATGACAAAAGGTTTGGGAGGTCAGAGCTAAGTTGTTTTGGCAGAGATGTTGTAGGAAAATGTGCAAATATCTATTGTTAATCCTGTTATTGAAGGATGCCGTTGCATTGGCTGGAAGAGGCATTAAACATATTCCTCACAGAGCTCTGGCAGTGGATCTCCTTCCCACTCTAAAAACTTCTGAATATTGTGATCTCATTCTTCTGTTTGTATTTATGTATGATGGACAGGGCTGCTAACACTTCCTATGCTCAAGGTTGCTTAACGCTTTCAGCCAGAAGGTCGTGTTTTTAACTGTCTGTGCTAATGCTGCCAAAGCTTAAACAGTTTCAGCTGAGATTTTCCAGATGGGTGTCTTCATTCAGGAGAGGTGGGGAGGGGAGGGATTTCAGCCAGGCTTATATTGGTGTACTTCTTAGTATAAGCTGTCAGAAAATTACTTTTTTTTCATATTACAAAGGGAAAATGTCCTGCATCTTGCTTCACTTGGAGGGGTAGGGGGAAAAAGTCTTACAGTCTATGCTTTTCTGCTTGAAATCTGGCAGGTAGCATTTGATCTTAGGGAAAGGAGAGAGAAGTAAATGATAAAGTAATGAAAAATTACACCTTAGAATAAAGTTAATTTTACAATGTCTGTCTTATGAGACTAATTTAATTTTCACATAAAACCCTAACTCTGATATTTTCCTGCATCTTTGAATACCTGTCTGTGCAACCTTAATGTAATTTCAGTGTGCTAAAAATGTGATATGACTTATTTTTTTCATAACAAAGTGAGCTAAGCAAAGCTCCATCAAGGGGTATAATTTTGGCATTTACGCCTTTCAGCCAGCAAATGGAGCAATGGCTGTCATTGTGCATGGGCATCTCAGCAGGTAGAGCCAAATCAGGTACACTTTGCAAGCAGGTATTAGAGCTCTTCCTTAAAACCACAGAGCTGCTGAGACACAGACCTCTTAGGCTTTAATACAAGCTCTGGCTGGATTGTTACTTAGGTACAAGCCTTTTCCCTCCTTTCCTTCCTTGTCTGAACTGCTATGCTTATAATCTTCAGTTCATTCTCTTTCCAAAATACCTTCAGGGTAAAAAGAGGCTTCAAGAAAGCCTGGGGTCAGGAAATAATTTTTATTCCTTCTTCACTCACGGCATGTTAACTAGCTTTTATGCTTTTATACTTCTTTTCTTCATGTATATAAGGAAAAGTCTAAGGATGATTGAGCAAAATAATTGCTTTTGCAACACTTGAGCTCTGGTAGTGGTGGTTAAGCAGCTAATAGGTGTGTGTGTGAGATGATGCAAAGGAGTGCCACAGGAAAAGGTGTCTGCATTGTCCTAGAGAAATGAATTATTTACCCTAGTGAGGGAATTTGTCAGCATCACTACAGCATACCACAGTTCTTTATATTGAATAATAGAGGGTATTTAAAAAATATGTACTCTTCAGTAACAAAGGCTTTAGACCTGGTAAGGTGACAGGAAAAGCACAGTGAGAAGACAAGGCAGTAGTTTTCATTTTTGATTAAACTATCCAAACTCTAATAAAATTGGTTTGTTATCTAGAGTCTAATTTTAAGTATTGTTTTTGGAAGTACAGTGTGGTTATATCACTTCTTGAAGACTGTGATGGAGTATGCACTGCAGTCTGCAGTCTTATCGGTTTGATCTAGACTTTTTGCCAAAGAGTATGCTTGAAATAGTCTTGATCTTTCTTCTCTTTTTAGTTAGTCTCCCATTTCCAAGTGTCTGGACAGTAGAGACTGGAAAGTAAGTGGAATCACAAGAAGAATGAACTTATCCAATTAACCTTTTAAAATACAGTTATGCAGAACAACTTCTGATCAAATCACTCAACAGTAAGTCACTTTTTACTGGGAGATACATTGAGGTGAGAAAAAGGGGTACATGTGTACCTCTGTGTGTGTACGTATATATTTGAACTTTGTTCCTGGCTCTCTTAGTTGCTCTTTCTTAAAAAAAATTTGCCTGCTTCAGAGTTTTTTAAGGACTTCACCTAAGTTTTATCTAAGTCCAAGCTGCAAGCATCTTGGGGCACAGACTACATTTCTACTACTTCTCTGTGCAACAACTTCAGAGTATACGTGAAAGATTGCTCTAATAAAAAGAAATAAGGAGTGTTTATTAATTGTATCTCTGTGAGAAAGAGATCATTTTCTTATATAATCCTGGATATCAAAGGTTTTGTAGCATCACTGCATATCTGAATTTTCTTTCTTTCTTTTTTTTTTTTTAATTCTTTCTTGCAAGCCATAGCTGGAGTTAGCATCTGTTTCCAGCCTGATTTATTCTATGGGCCTTCCACCTGCAAATAACACACATTCTTTAATTAAATCTTCAGCTAAGAAATTTCTTGTGCAGTATAATCATATAAGCCTCAGTATCTCTTCCTTTTGGGTTTTTAATTACTGTAATTGATATGACTATATCAGCCATAGACATAAAAACATATAGGTAACACATGAAAAAAGTTCCTTTTGGTTTTACTATGGCAGAGTTAGATTGTGCCTAATATTCTCCTCACTGCTACAGAGAAGAGGGTACTGCTTTGTTCCAAAGGTCCCTGTCTTCCTCTACTCAGACCTCTGGAAATCCCCACAGAAAACTATATCTGTAAAGGCTGTAGGAGTGTCCTCAAGACTTATTTCTGGTGAATATGGGGCAAAGCTGTTAATCTAAATAAATTTGCAGTCCAAGGTAACTTCACAGCTGTCTTTCAGGGCAAGTTATGGGCTGTGAATTATGACTTGCTGCTCATGTCAAAGTTTTCTATCCAGATTCTTGGCTGTGCTAGCTACAGTGAAAGGAAGCAAATCAAACAAGGGTATTAAATTTGGCCAATCTACTTTAATCAGGATATTTGATACAAAGTTAGAACAAAGATTATTAATATTTTAAAGAAAAATAATTTGGCTAATTTGCTTATGTTAGATTAGTTGCTTATCCTGGTGTGACTCAATTAGAATAGTAGGAATATTTTTTTCCCAGTTAATACCCTGATCTACCCTTTGACCTAGAAGATGAAGATGGTGAAAAAAAATCTGAGGTTGGAGCATCCTATCTTCACCCTTACCTTTTCTTTTTTTCCCACAAAATGTCTCCCTTCTACTCCTTAAATAATTTGTTAGCCCCCTTTTATTTTGCAGAAAAAAGGGTATCAGAAGTAGCTGAAATATGATACTGAGTAGCTCTTACCTCACTGGATATCTGGGTTTGTTGAGGCTTCCTGTGGTATTCTCTGCCTTTGAGTAGACTATCATTTGTTTGTCTTGATTCCACACAAATATTTTACAATGAAATATATGGGGGTTGGTTTTCACTCAATAAAGCACTTACACATTTGTTTAATCTGAGGTAAACTAGCATCACCTGGAATCAATTGCATTGCTTATACACGTGAAATAGAGCATACCTTCTTGAGTCATGGCAGGCTCTGGTCTCACCAGGATGTATTGTAGAGCAGAATTGCTAATTGATTTTCTCCCTTCTGCCTGCTAAATGTTCTTACTACAAGAGCTTGTTAGAAGATTGTGTCCTTCACTTTGTATTTCCATCTGTCTCATAGCCATCATTATTTGGTTTAGGGGTATTATTGGCTTATCTGTACCTGTTTGCTACAATCTTTCAGTTTTAAGGTCTTTGGGGGCAGTACTGTCTTTTTATAGCGTGACTGTGAGTGCAACAACACTCTTCAGGGTCAGGCAGCCCTGACTAGGGCTCATTGGTGCCATTTGGTTATTCTAATAATGAGATAGATTCTGCTCTGCACACAAAGTTTCTTTCAGGCTGAATCATCTCTCTGTCTCTAATTTTTGCATGTGTGCAGCCTTCTACTGTGCTCAAAGGGAGCAATCAGCATAGATATGCACTTGGGAAGGATTTTCTTCTCTGGCTGCAAAGGGATCAGTTCTCATTAGCTCAGTGTACTGAGGGTGAGGAGCAGAAAGGCACTTTCCTGTAGAAAGAGCCCCCAAACACTTAGGCAGGAGCTGCACTCTACCCTTGCTACAGACTGAGGAAGGTGAGGAGTTTCTGAAACATGCAAGTCGTTCCTGCCAAAGCGTGCAACTTTTCTCTGTGTGTTCTGGTGTAAGAGCTAACAATAGATTAAACCTTTTTTGTTGTTATTCCTGCAATTTGATTGCAAGTGCATTTGTGAAGCCAGTTGGTGTATGTCATAAAATCTGATTGATTGAACAGTTAATCCTTGAAAGCTTCCCTCTGAAATATTGCCAAGGTCAACAAGGGATAGTGCCCATGTATACATGTCATAGAAATTACCTATTTTGCCATTTTTATCTACCCCTTTATAGCTATGAACATGCAGAGCATTCTGGTCTTGTCATGCAAAGCGTTCTTTCCCCAAAATACTGGTTTTAGTGATCTGTGTTCTGCTTTGTTCTAGAGAAAATTTCTTAACTGTGACGGAGATGATCAGTGAATTTGAGTACTTCTTATAAATGATGTTTTCTTTTTTTTTCCACTTCAGAAGAGTTTGTGGAACAGGTTATGTTATGGAAAAGAAATACTGTGAACATTTTTGGAAAATCAGTTATTTTTGTATTTCCTACGAGGTTTTTCATGTCTTGAACATAAGTTGTCATTGACATAAATGTCCCACACCAGAGATTTTACTCAGTGCCACAGAGGTACTTCTGAATGCCATACATGCTATGTGAAATGAGGTGCTGTTCAGGGGAATAAAAACTGCGTGTCACTTATGTACTGTAAGCTAAATGGAAGAGTTTCCACATTTCTGCTGTTTTTAAGCAAAGATTTTTTTTTTTTTTTTTCTATTTGGCCTTAGGCACCACCCTTGTGAATTTATTCAGTTTTTGTCAATAACTATTGCTTGCCCTGATATACATTAGATTTATGCTAAAGTTTGTAGAAAACCCAGGCAATTCTTGGAAGACCCAAACCCCAATGTCGTCTTCTAAGATTTTCAGAAATTATTTTAAATGCCTTTATAGTGGTTCCCAGGCACCAATGTTCTATTATGCTTCTCTGAAACAGAATGAATGACCTCCTGAGACCTTGTCACAGGACACAAGTGTTCCTAGGTGACTCTGGCAAATAGATAACCTGTTGTGTCACCTCTCACTGAACTGAGCCAAGGCCTGTGTACCCTTCCTGGCTATGTGAAGAGATGATCCTTGTGCTGTGGATGGCATTCTGTGCTGCATTCCAGAAGCATGGCTCTTCTTGACAGCTGTCACATATCACAAATATCCACTGAGCTCTTCGTATGTACCAGCAGGGGAAACTGGAAACATACAAGAAAATTTTGGTAATTCATTTACCGTAAATCACTATAAGTGAAATGTACAGTTTCATAAGATAGAAATGGGAAGGGAGGGAGGGAAGCTGCGATCATCACTGAATTTTGTCAGTGAGCAGGGAACCTGATGGAAAGAATTGCTGATATTGGCCAGAATGAAAGTCCTGGTCCTTTGTGGAACATTGTGGCAGAGGTTCATCCTCTGTTGTTCTTAGCAATTTTCCAAAGCAGACTTCCTATGTCTTGGTCTTCTAAGGAAAAGAAATTGAAAATCATTAATTAGATCACTACAGAAATGGTGCAGTAGGAGTCAAAATGTGCCAGAAAGTTTGCAATACAATACTAATTGTTGCACCCAAATATATTCTTGTAGGACCATTTTGCAGTGTTCCCAGTACTGGTCTTGTTCTGCTGGTTTTAGAAAGGTAGGGGTTTTAAGCTTTTGCAAAATATAATTTATGCCCTTTAGGTACCTAAGAAGTTAGGAAAGAAAATCCAAACTAATTTTAGTTAGATGGGAATTTCTATACTCCCTGCTTTTTTGTTCATTTGCTTTTAGTTGGTAGGGCATACTGCTTGTGGGAAAGTCTTTGCATTACTTTCACCATAAGCCAAGCTCATGCATGATTTAGAGGGAGCAATAGCTGAACAGCAGTCTGCATTGTAATTGTAAAAGGAAAAGACATAAAATGCAGTCAAATTTATCAGTAAAGACACTGCTGCCAACTCTGAAAAGCACCTGGCTAAGTATTAAAAGACACAAACATGATCCCCTTACTGAGCAGTATTTTATAGACTGTAGTTGAGAGCCAAAGAAAACAGCTTTTGTAGCTTTTAGGTGTCCATAAACAGCTAGATAAATATGAGGGAGCTAGAATAAGGGATAAACAAGACAGCTAAGTATCAGCTTGCCACATTGCCTTTTGGAGCTCCCCAAATACCCATCTGAACCTGGAGTATATTGCTTCCCTAGCATTCCTATTGCTTTCCATGATTCCTGGAGGTGGCATCCCTAACATCAGAGAGAGAGGGTCAATGGAGCAATGTTATGATATAAACTCAGGCTGTATCCTGTCATCTGTATAATTGCTAGGATTGTATAGTTGACCATATTTCATGTGAGTTGGCAGTGATCACCAGTCTGTAGTCAGAATAGGGATTTGGAAGAGGAGATGCACCTATGGTCTCTGATCTCCCTCTTGTAGCTGCTGCCAGCATTCAAAACATTGCAAACGAGTTTCATAAACAAATCTCATTAAATGTTTTTAGACAGAGGAAAGCACATAGCCGTAAATAGAAAACTGATAAGTGGGCAACTGTTAAAAATAGCTCAGTAAGAAATGGTAAGTGGAGAAATAATATGGATGTGATAGCATAAGGAATATTCTACACACATACTTGAAGCCTTTAGCAGTTGCCAAAACTCTGATGAAGCGAATGAAGAGCAAATGGGTTGTATTTCAAACACATACCATTACACTGAGCAACAGTAACGTTTTATTGCTTCAGTCACATTTTTTGACTGAAGTAATAAAATTTGTAAAAGATAAAGAAAAATAAAGGATTTATCTCTCCCTCCTGTCATAGTCTCCCTCCCCCCCATTTCAAATTCAAAACAGATTTCATGGTTAACAGTATTGGCACTCAAGTTATGGAGATGTTTAAAAATTCACTTGACAGATTCAGAGAAACATGCAGCTCAGTACACAACTAGAGTAATAAGAAATACTTTTTAGCAATTTAATGGTCATAGCATATGCTATAAGCATAAACTTAAATGAGAGAAGAAACAATTACAGAGCTCGTTTCAGCCATAGTCCTACAATGGTCTAAGCATATATTAAGTCTTGTCCTGTAGAAGTAGTCAAAGGCAAGTAAATTATAAGGTCAGATGTGATTTTTTTTTTTGTTTCTATTTTATTCAGTTTTGGTATGAGTGATTACATTAATCTGAATGACCTTATTCAAAATGAGCTGCTTTGCAGGTGTTACTCTATGCTATTGCCTTGTAAAATGGAATTCACTTTTCCAGATATAACTGTGCATTACCTGTAAGGAAATACGTAGCATTCTGTTTTTAAATCTATTGTTTGTTTTAAAATGACAGAGAATCTGCAATATACTCCTAACCTGAAGATAAGCCATCAGAGTATTATGGCTTCTGAATGCTTAGCTTATTTAATTTTAAGCAGTACCATCCCACCACTGAGGAACATTGATAAACATAATGATTAATCTCATAGTGCACACAGTTTCTTAAAATTTGAGTTATGTGCATTTTAATTCTATTGTTCAAAGCCAAAATTTAAAATACAACCTTATGTGCATCCATTAACCATTCTGCTGCTGTTCTTGCTGAAATGTCAGTGTGAAATAAAAAATTGCTTACACGAAAAAGTTTTTTCCCAAAGTGCCCTCATATAGGGATAAGGATGGGAAGTCTAATATGGAGTGAATGATCTTAGGAGCAAAGTGCTCCCCTTATAATGAAAAGTGTACCTAACATTTTTCTTTAACTCTCCTCTTTATTTTTGATCTGGACTGAAAAGAAACATAAATTATAACACAGATGCTTTGTTCTGTAGGTTCTTCTTTCAGGTTTTTTCCCAGAGGGTGGTGGTGAGCAGTCTGCTTTAGTATCTCTGCCAGCTGTAACGCTTGCATGCACTCTGTCCTCTGCTTGGAGGCATATGAAGCACTCAGCTTTGTGGTAGAGGTTTATGCAGTTAACAGCTGGATATAGTCTCTGGTTTTGGTGCCATGGACATATGTTGCAATAGGATGTTTCAAGAATCTGTTTGTGAAATGTTTCAGTAGCCGCAAATTTATTTTAAATGCCTCATTTTTGCAGAGTGGCTTACAACCCAAGAGATTAACAGTGGATTAGTGACATGTCATCCTGATTTTGGTCCGAGATAGTCATTTACTCAATCCTGAGCTGGGTCTTTGCATCATGACTGAGGCATTACAGTATCATACTTTTTCTTCCTTAACAATGGCTTTCTAATGGAAGGTATATTGATACAGGGTGTAATATGCAGTCTAGACTAATGAAGGACCTGTGTAAATAGAGTACCATAACCATTACCTACAAACAGGAACAAACAATCTGCTGAGTAACTACCTGTACGTGCATCCATGTCTTAATTTCTGTTCAAGCGCTGAGCAGCAGCACTAAATACCTGAGCTGGATCTAACTATGCAATTCTGTTCTGCTCTTTCAAGTCTCTATAGTTATTTTTGTTTTCCCATTGAGGATTCCCTGTTGTTCTTTGTGGGAACTTGGAAAGAACTTTATGCGTTAGTGCTTTTGACTTGGAAGAAGAGCCAAAGCAGTGGTGATCTTCAAATGAGTTCTGTTAATACATGTAACTGTATATGTAGCCAAAAGAGAGTATGTGAAAATTCTTTGTAGATGTCCTGTGACTTCACTCACGCTTCAGTGATTAATTGAAATGGATAATTCTTTTAGAAAGGTATGTTTTCCTTGTTAATCTATGTGCTAATCTGTGTTCCTCTGACAATTTAATAAGCAGAGGGGTTACATTATGGTTGTAATCCAGACAAACCAAAACCAGACTGCTACCTAGTGAAATGTCACTTTTATTTTTTAATTTTAGAACAGACAAGTTTGCATTATGTTCTTGCTTTGAAGTGTAGCATTAGTTGCACATCTGTCAGTATTTCCCTTGAACTAGGAGGAGCATTTCGTAACTTCCTTTAATTACGAAGCAGCAAATATTCAGACTTATGAAAACAATTTGAATTTGGGAAACCTGGAGTACTGGATGGAAGACATTTTTTTTTTTTTTTTTTTGTTCTTGTTGTAGGGGCTGGCTTCTGTGTTAGTGCGTGGCGCACGGGGGATTGAGAAAGGGGACTGCTGCCACGTTGTCTTGTGCTGTCTCTCAAAGAAAGTTGATTCCTGCCTGTTCCACAAAAGAAAGCAGAAAAGTATTCTGGCTTTTAGTTTTCCACTGCAGAAAAGTATTCTGGCTTTTGGATCCTGAACTTCCTTGATAAAAGACACCTCAGCCCAGGATACCCTCTGCTGTGTTTGTTACTCCATTCACAATTTTATAGTGCTAGATATGTTGGACTCAAATTACTACCTTTTTTCGTTTTTCATTCTGAGATGTTCTCTGTTGCACTAAGTAGAGCTGGAGTTCTAATTTATTGCCTTGAGCCTACTGCAAGAGCTGTAAACTTGGTTTCCTGCCTTGGATTATAGACAGACTGCCATTGTCCTGAACCTCTTTGGATTTAAAGAGTAACCTTGTCTGAATATGGTTTCCCTGAAGCACCAATGATGCTTTTTCTGTCATCAGGATCTCTTTGGTCAAAAATCTGCTAAGGTTCAGAGTTACCTGCACTCATCAGATAAACAAAGCTGTTCCTGAAATGTGCTGCTAACAAAAAGATGATTTTAGCTTTGACTGTATAGAACTGAGAGGTCTTATATAGGCACCCATGCATAATTATGCCTACATATGCATTTAGGACCAGGACCAGCAATGCAACTCAAGCAGCTGAATCCTTAGACTGAAATATTCTCTATAACTTGCAAGAATAACATGTTCCACTACAATAAGCACTCACCATGACAATTGCTGCTGTAATAGATAAGTAGTGCTTCGTTCATAACAGCAGTAATCTTTTTCCCTTACAGCATCAAAATAGGAGTAAAGTGATCCCTCTATTACTGAGTCGTAACCTGATGAACTAAATAGTAGTGTCATGTCTATTTTCAGAAGCTTTGTTGCTAAAAACAGATCTTCACTCTCTGGACTGCTTTAGCCTTTCCCAAAGTGACAGCATTTCATTAGAAATAGCTTGCTCGGCCTTCTTGCCCAGCTCTCCACTCTAGTGCCTGATCTGTGAGAGCAGACAGCTGGGGGAGTTTGGTGTTTTGAAGGTTATGATCACAGCAATTTCGTAAGTGCTTTATTTCAGTTCTGTTCTGGCTGTGCTGGGGACAGGTGCGGTCTGGTTCTGATTTCACTGTTCTTAATTTCTTATATGACCTGGTAGTTAATCAAGGGCATGAGAGAGAAACAAGGGAAAGTGGGAAAGGAACAGCCTGAGACGGGCAGACAGCGAGAGTGTAAAGCTGAGCATCTGACTTTGCTCATCCAGGAACTGGCAGATCTGCCTGTCATTCAGTGCTTCTCTGTGTACTGACACTGCCCTGTGCAAAATGGATTTCTGAGAGTTAACCATCATGTTCTTCTTTTCCAAAGGGTCTTCTGTAGGATTTCATTTGCAGAGCACAGAGGGCAATATCTAGGGTAATTCCAGGGCTTAGTGACTGTGATCTTTTGTCAACTCTACTTGTGAGTGAAATTAAACTTGGTATGAGCACCCACAATCTGAGCTTGTGCAACACAATTCCTGGCCAATGAGTGAAAAATCATAAACCTGACAAGTATTTATGAGAAAGAAAAATGAGATGTCATATTATAACAGGAATATATTCATTAAATCTATCAATTTCACAGAAACCAAGAATTCCCTCTTCAGTAAAAGGCTTTGAGTAGGTTTATAAAGTCAGATATTCTTTTATGAGTTGTAACTTTTTTATGCTAAAACAGTGTGTTTAAATTCAGGTCAGTATTTTCTAAGGGAACAAATAACAAAAAAAGCTGTTAATGTGATGTTATAGTAGCCCCTCTGTTTTTAAGAGGATATTGGCCAATGTCTGTGAATCATCTTATTGCAGCTGGAACTTTACAAAAGCAATAAGCCTGCCAGGGGTAAACCTTGAATGTCAGTGGCCTTATGCTACTTCCTATCATCAGAGGATTTGATGCAGCAAGAATATAACAAAGACTTCAAAGAAAAATTCCAGTAGTCTTTCCCACACGAACAAGATTGTTCCTGGAAGAACTCAGGGTGTGAGCTCCACAGAGTCTTCTTGCCTGCCTACTGGAGCAGAAAGGTGTCTTTCCTGTCAGAATGAAGATAGACCCCCAAACTGAAAATATGGATCTCTTCAGCTTCTTGAGGGCATTCACTTATGCAGTCAGATTTTCAGGAGTAGTAGTCAGTGTACAGGTGATGTGAGTGACTGAATGGTCTAAGTAGGCAACGTAATTAAACTTAATATCAGTTCATAAGGTAAAATTAATTCCACTGCTACTAGCACTAAGTATTTGCCAGTGTTGAACTTCCAGCACATTTTCCAACAGAACCAAAGCACTAAGTGAGGAAAGCAAGAGCAGCACATGATGGAATTGACCAACTTGCTTGCTGGGAAGGGGCTCTGGCTTGCTGCAGCTTCAATTTACCTCATCAGCTTCATGTGTAAACCTTTATAGCCGGTGAGATTCCAATCATTTTGGGAAAAGGGATTCAGTGCAAGAGGTGACTAAGCCATCTATGGGATCTAGTGTGCCAGTATGGATGGATGGGTTAGGTATGATGAAGGCGGGCAGAAAAGACCAGAGTACAAGCAAAGTTCAGTTGTATTTGTGCCAGATAAATGTCACAAACCAATATCTAGGTATAACTGGGCTGGTGTTAGCAGGCTAGAGTGGCACCCACTGCTGACAGAGAGGTGCTCTGTGCTGCTCCCAGCCCAGTGGGTGTCAAATCTCTCTCACTCAGTTCTCCAGCCTCTTGCTTCTTTCCATATGATGGCAGTATGTTGGGGAGAAGCTGCTTATATGCTTTCTGTTGCCTTGGTTCCAGCTGCTATTGGTTAGAAAAACAGGAGGTTTGGGGTTTCTTTAGTTTATTTTTGTTTGTTTAGTTGGTGTTTTTGTTTGTTTGGTTTGAGGGCTTTTTTATTAGCACTTAAAACACCTTTTTGTATGAGTTAAGTAATTATTGTAATTGCTGTGCTAAGGTAGTTTGCAGGGAGTTACTGCTCAATTTTGCCACAACCATATTTCCAGATGCTACACAGATGCCAATTTGTTTTTATGACACTCACTCTTGGGCAACCATAAACTGTCCTGTATGGGATCTAAGACTGTGAAGGGTAGAAAAAAGCATGGATAGAGACTGAAGAAAGATGAAGGCTTTTACTGCTCAAATCCCTCCACTGCCTAGTCTTCTTTAATAGATAGCAAACAAACACAGGTAGAGATGCAGGAAGGAGAAAGGTGCATGCATCCCTGTATGATAAAGCCATGGATGCCAATGCATAAAAACCTATAAAATATTAAAAAAATAATCTGTACAGGGTGTGTGGGGTTCATGTTATACTCACAAAGTCAAGAGATGCCTCTGATATTTAAAAAAACCACACACCTAAGCGTATTTCTTTTCTGTAGAGCAACACAACTTAAATATTATACTTAGGCAAACTAGCTCCAAGTGGCAGCCCTGACTTTATCATAAACTTAGATGTCCTTTCAGTGGAATTAATTCACCAGCATCATGAAGAAATATGAAGTTTAAAAAAAGTGCAATCATATATGGCTGAGTAACTGTAGTTAAAGCCTCAAAAACCTCTTTTTCAAAGTGGAAATTCAGCTCTATTGTCCAAATAAATCAGTTTTTCACTTAAAACTAATGAAAGCCTTTAGCTGTAGCCTAAATGTAAAACTCTTGAGAGAGAGGAGCTGTATTGTGTGAGAACTTACTTTAATAAATGTAAACCCTCACCAAATCATATCACATTTATTTATTTGTCCATGGGCCACATTTAGATTGATCTGTTGGAACTTTGGTGTTTTCTATCACCCCATCACACAAAAAATGACTGTATGTCTTCAAAGAAAAACTAGACCTCAGTCCTCTGTGAGGTTACATCTTGTAGTACTAATTGGTCATCATCCTTATGGTGTGCAGAGATCAAAATACAAAATCCTTAACTGTTCCTCCATTTCTGAACTTTTGAGTGCTTGCAGTAATACATTTCAATGTTCAACAAGGTTGCTGTTGGATAGTCAGGGTAGCGGTGACATAGTCTATCACCACTTACAAATGTAATGATTGAGTTCAAAGCTTTGGGACAAAGTTGTTTGTTAGCAAAGACAGCTTGGAAACTGAGACAAAGTATTAACAATCGGGGAGCAAAGGGTGATGTGTTGTGACAGCTAGAGGCATTGTGCTAATAGCCTGGTAACCCAGCTGGAACAGCCACTATCTGTATGTTTCTCTGTCTGTTATTCAGATTATTTCCTTCTTTGGTAAATGAGGGTTTACTTTGTTGTGCCCATATAACTGGAAAAAAAGGAATAAATGCTGTGTACAAGCAAAACATTTTCAGAAAGCTGCATAGGTTTTTATTTGCCTGGAAAGGATAACCTACTTGATTTAACTTTTTAGGTCAATTTTAGCTTTTGAAAAATTTTGGGCATTTGATTTTTTTGTTTAACTGGTTGTTGTGGCTGCATGACAGCTCCCCTTGACTCACCCAGCACCACATTTGCTGCTTCTCAGGCAGGGAAATCCCATGGAAGAAGGACTGGTGTGTCAGCTGCAGTCCAGGCAGTGAGGAGCACAGGGTGCCCAAGGGACACGCTCAGCAAAGGTTGAATTACCTGTCAGGGCCTTGAGGGCATGTGTAGCAGAGGGCACTTTGCTGCTGCCCTGGAATGGAGCGGCACGCTCCTTTTTGTTGCGCGCTGTTGACAACAGGACACTGGATACCCATCAGGGAAGTTGATAGCCTTTTAGACAGCGTGTTGCCGCTCTGAGTGCTGGCACAACACCTTCCCCCTTTCCCTCCCTCCTCCCTTTTCTCCGTCAACCTTCTGAGTGCTGAACGTCAGTGCTCTTCAGGAGTTGCTGCATGACATCCCATGGTGGCTCAGGTGCCGATGTTCTTCCAGTCCAGGTTGATGTTCCGAATGCAACAAACAGGAGCAAGGTGCCTGGTGGTGCACAGCTTCTGGAATGCTGGGGTTCTGGGAGGGTCCTGAGTGGAGTGCTAGCAGCCTGGCAGAGATTTGCCATGAACCTCCCTCTGGCCAGACTGTGCATGTCGAAAGCTGCCTGCTGTGAGCTCTGCTGCCCTGCCTGGCTCCCACTGCTGGGTTGGGTGTGGATGGTGGGGACCCTTCCTCTTTGCTAAGGTGGAAAAGCTCCTCCCCAACATCTTGCAGCTACCCAGGTATTTCTGTTCTTTCCTTTTGTGATGCAGTGGACAGACTTCTAGGAAAAAATCACACCAAGATTGTTCTTAGAAGTTGCCATTAATGCTCAGAAATCTAAGGATTGACGAATTTAATTTCCCTTCATGCCGAGGCCTTGACATAAATGGTTGGGGTGGGCTTGTGCTGTAGCCTTTCTTTTCGTCAGAACAAAGTTGAAAGCATTGTATGCAGTAGTGGCTTGACACAGCAAGATGACTTTAGACAAACTGCAATTAAAAAAAATCTCTATTTTTAAAGTATTTCTTAGAAGACAAGATCTGTCTGCCTTTCAGGATGGTCAGGAGCTGAAGATTCTGTGTGTGCCAGAACCACTTTGCGACAGATACAGGTGCAACATCAGTGAATTTGGGGAATGTGTAATAATCCAATTGGCTATCACCAAAAGGTGGCAGCGTCTACATCTGCTTTTCATTACAGCCCATGCTGCTAGTTAAGCCAAATATCCTAGATTTCGGTGCAGTGGGAACAGGGCAGTAGCAATTGGTGCTGGATGAGTAACAACGGCATTTCTATGTTTGCTTAGTCTTGATGTTTTGTTGGCCAACCCAAATGAGGATAAATAGCCAGACAAACAGATTAATGCTACTGATGGGCTCTGAGAAGCCATCCATGTCTATATTTCATCTCTTCATGGTGGCCCCAAGCTAATCCCTGGGTCAGGACACTTCCACGTCTGGGGATTCAAAGCCCTGGTCTGAGTGTGAGACTGCCCAGAAACAAGGGTGCTGGGAAGTGCATCGGCACTGGTGTTTTTACAGCAGGAAACGAGCAATGCAGGCTTGGCAGTGCTGTGTCACGAGATACAAAGCAAAACGCTCAAGTTAGGCCATAAAGGAAAGTACAGCTCATGCATCCTGATGAAAATTATCTTCTCCTCTCTCCTAGAAATAGCCTCTACATAGCAAAAATAAAAGCATCTGTATATATTTTATATTTATAAATATATATATATAAATATAATAATAATATTCCATATAGTATATTTTTTAATTTGCTAGTAAACCATTCTTCATGTTGTAAAATGACTGATGATTTTCTTCATATTTTGTCTCATTTTTAGTTATCATATGAAAGAAAAAAAAATATTTTGCCAGCTTGAATGATTTTTTTTATCTTTCCTTAAAGGATAAATTTTTGTCAAAGTCCCTTCATGTCCTTAATGTTTTCCCTTTAGAGAAATACTTGGTAAGATTGCTCTGTTGCCCTTTTAATTTCCTTGTACCTTTTTCAGAATGGCTGTGTTGCCCCAAGGTAACATGTTAATTAAATTAGGATAAAAACTATGTTTCAGTGCAGAAAAAGAATTAGGCATGTTTGTTTGTTCTGTGAAGGAATTTTCTTTTTTGCTTTTTATCCTATAAGGCCCTTCTAAAGTGCAATGCTGACTGAAATCTTTGCAAATAACACTTTGCATGCTGGGGCCTGATGTTTTAGTGCTGTTGAAATCAATAGATTCATTTATAAAGGAGGAGAAAGGAGTTTCTTTGCTTTGAAAGTATCTTCTATCAGTTTACCTGCAGAGACTGGTATTGTGGGGTTAAAGTGTCTCTGTCTCACAGCATCAGTGGAGGTCAATGTTAATAGCATACTCATGTACTCAGGGACTGATCTTTAGAATTTTATGCATACACTCAGAGATTATTTTCAGTTTCTGAATCTTATTTTCATGTTATATAACAGGCTCTTGCTACAAATAAAGGCTGTGTCCCTGTGTTGTAGACAAAAAATCAAATGTGGGGGGCTAGAACCCTTAGAAAATTACACTCCTTTTTGATTGCTTTTGTCATGTGTTTACAGGAGCAGTGTAAAATTTTCAAAGTGATGAATATTATATTATATCATTGGAATCCAAATGAAAACTATTATAGACTTTGCCTCAGATCAAAGCATTACTAAGGTAAATAACTGAAACTAATGTTGTTTGTTGAGAAAGGTGTTGTCCTAGCCTTAGAAGTTTCCTGGGTTTCTTCAACTGGTACCAAATCCATCCCTGGAACAATTTAATGCACTAGTGGTTTTTGGATAGTGCTTTTTGGTTTAGTATTAAGAAATTCAGATGGGAATTGGGAGCAATGTTGAGTAATAAAATATCGATCAAATTAATTGCTGGACCCACAGAAAATGTTTTGATCAGTACATAACAAAAATGCGACTCAAAAAAAATTTATGTATTATAACCCATTTGTGGACTCTAGTTCCTTAAGGGAAGGGATAATTTTGACTAAAAGTTCATGTAATACTTTCAGTTGTTTCTGCTTTTAAATAACCATTATATTTCAATGTGTAATTTGAATAAGTGACTACTGTTTTCTTGTTTATTATGTTTCTTTCTTATGTTTATCACAACATGCCAGGTTTATTGCGTGATATGCAACAGCAAAACCAAAATGTGTTTTTATATCAACACTTGTCCTTTGCAACAAAATTTGATGGAAAATGTTTGAGATTTCAAAATGTTTTATCTCCTGTTTCCACATCTTGCATCACCATTTAACTAATTTTATATGTGATATTTCTACACTTTGCAAATTTTTCACAGAAGTAGAAATGAAGTGGTTGAATCAAGATTATATTAGAAAGTGAGCAATTCAATATTAACATTAAAAGTGAAAGTTCATGTAAAGTCTTGAAACAAGATTAGAATTTTTGTTCTGATTTTTGGAGTTTCTCATCCTTATTTTAAAACACTTTCAAAAATAACAGTGGGAAAGAGGAATGCTCATTGTTGTTGTCTAATTTATTGGATCAAGGTCTAAAAGACTGCCAAAATTCCTGACATTTCTTATTAAGAACTTTGAAATTGTATCCCTTACTCAGTTCTTAGAAGCTTTAAGAAATGTACCTAGAAATTTTCCTTTTCCTGAAGGAAATGAGCAACCTTAATGCGCCATGGTAATAAATTCTGAAGGAATTGAACCTGTTAAACTTCCCTAGCAAAAAAAAAAAAAAAAAAAAAAGGTTGTCTACCTTTCCCATTGCCTCTTATTATCAGTGGGAAAACCCCCTAGACTCCAAGCCTCCCATTTTCAGCTATTTATATTCAGATGAAGAGTAGTTCTTTGCAACTCCTTGGTTATCAACTGCTTTCCATCCTGGTCCACTATTTAGTGAAAAGTGTATGCCTGTTGCTTAGGCCAGGAACCCTCACATTTCATTCATAACCTCTTCATAGTGTGAAACCACTGCTTTAAACCTCAAGCTTATTTCACTCCATCAGTCTTAGTGTGATCTCTGCTTTTGCAAAAACAAGTAAATCATGGAACCTCAAGGGTTAATAATGATACCTTCTTACTCTAAGACCCCTGTGTTCTTCCTCCTAGTATCTGACACCTGGTGATCATAGAAAACCTCTTGCCTACAGCTCTGCAAGTCACTTTGCTTTGGGAGGATGCATGGAGGTGTTGCCAATGCTCCCTACCTATATGCAGAAACTGCACCTTTATGGAGAATCTATAGGAATAAATATGACTCTGCCCCCCTTCCCTGATGAGTCTCTCCTTCACTTAGTCTCTGCTGTGGTGCTTACTGTATCTTTGCTTCAGGGCTGATGGCAACCAAGGGTTCCACAGCTCCTAGAGGTCCATCCAGTGCATCCCGCCTTCTCCTGTGTCTGTATAGATGATACAGGGAGTGTTATGGGGTTTATTTCTTATATGGATACCACCTATGTCTGAGCTGCAATCAGAAGTGGCTCTGAGGGCAATTTAAATCTGGCTGGGGTCCTGATAGCACAGCAATTGGCGCTGTGTGAATGGTACAGGTTGCAGCAGGCCACCCAGGATGCTGGGATTTTTTCAAGGATTCATTTGGCTTGGTCTGTAGGTCATTGTCTTAACTGGGCTCACTAATCACATTAGGAAAGTTGTATTAATCTTCACATACTCTGCAAAATACCACTCTGCAAAATACCATTCTGAGTATGTAGACGCTTGGCTTCATCCAAGTATGCCTGGTGAATCATAGACTGTACTACGAAATTTTTTTTGGAGAACTGTCTGATTGCCAGGAATGAGACATTTCTCTGTCCCCAGTCTTTTAGGGAAGGAAAAGAGCAAAAAGACAAGAAAGCATTTGGAATGACATGTAAAGACTTTTTGTTTATTGAAGTAAAAATGCCTGAGGCATAGCCTTTATTTTTTGGAATTACAACTTGATTCTCAATTAGCAGACTCTGGGAAGCCTCTTCCAAATGCTCTGTAACTGTGTTCTGCACTTTGGAAAATACCTAGAGGGATTAGGGAATATCCAGAAACAACAGGCAAACATTCTTCAAAACATCACATTTTCAATTTTTCCATTATTTTTAGCAGCCTCCAATATTTTATTTTAAAAACCTTAAGACTAAAGTCTCTTCTTGCATAATACTGATGGTAATTACATCATGAAAATAGAAAGCAACCTGACCTGACATAGTTTCCATTCATGTTATAAATATAGCTTTCCCCATGTAAATCTATTTGCATTTGCTTTATTAAGTCTGTAGAAAGTTGCTCCTGTAAAGTCTGAGGGCATGAATGCAAGTATCCTGTCTTCAGAGAGCAGCTGAAAACCCCACCTGTTCAGGCAAGCACTGAAGGAAGATGACAGATTTCAGTGTGACTGGTTCGTGCAGATGCCCTCACGTATTTATCCATTCATAGCCTACGCTCTGTCTTTTCCTGCCACGCAGCCAGGATCGGAGGGAGGTTGAGCCTTTTCTGCCCTATTAACTTTGGCATGTTTGCTTTGCTTTTATCTCCCAGTCTCCTCTCCCCAGTAGCAACTGCCTTGCCCTCAGTCCGGAGGATGGCCCCATGACTCCTTTGTTTAACTGCTGTTATAAGCTGCTGCACAAATTGCTTGGCGGAGGGTGATTTGTAGTGACAAGACTTGAACCTTATCCCTGGAGATTCACCAGATACCTCTGCAATGCTCTGCATCTCTCAGGACAGGGAATAGGAAGCCCAGCTCCCACTTCCAAGCCTGATCTTGCATCATTCCAGCTATTGCATAACAGCTTAGCTGAGATGCAATGGCATGTCCTCCTTCTCTCTGTTCCATTAATGTGGCTCTTCTTGCTCACGGGAGGTGAGCGGATCCCTCTTTCCCGTTATTTGTGGATCAGTACGCACACAGTGACTTACACGCATCCTTTAAGAATTATAGTGATAGATCACTCAGATCAACAAAAAGGATAAATCTTTTACAATATTTTCAGAAGTGGATAATTTTTAAAAGAAGAATCTGTGGAGTAAAAATTATTCTTGTGTATGCCTTAAAGTGTCACAGTTTAACTCACAGTTTGCAAACATGGAGAAAATGGCGGAGGATTAGTTTGGAAGACAATTTAACTTGTGTCTTCTTTAATTTTAAATTTCATGTTCTGTTTGTTTTCATCTCTCATTTTTTTACTGAATCTGTAATATGTATCAATTTTCTGTTGCAGACTTGTTGCTGTTCCCTAGCTTTGCCTGATTTGCACCTCGCATCTTGAAATCTGGTGAGAATCACATGATCTATTTTAGTCTTTTAATACTTGAAAGTTTTCTTCTGGTGATGATCTTGCTTTTATGTTTTTAAATTGTATCTGATACCACTTCTTCCTGATAGAACTAAACAAGCACCCTTCTCTCTCCCACCATGCCTTAGGGTCCCATAATCTCAGAGCTGATGTCTTCTTAGCCTCTCAAGCCTTTAAACAATAACAAAAAAAATTATAGACCTCCTCTCCTTATTCATTTTTCTGCTGCAGAAATACTTAAATTCCAGGAAGATGGATGTGAGTGTGTGGAGTTGCATGGCGGTTTTTGGCCCATAGGCTGCAAAATTACCAAGTGTCTTTTCTACTACCCTGAGGGTGGGTTCGCAACACTTAAAGGTGGCTGTGGGAAGAAGCTGACGGAAGTTCTGTTAGCTGAATTTGGGATAAGGAGTCATCATGGGCAATACCCCATTATTGTTCATGACTAAATCCCAGAGATTGATCCAGCTTGTCCTAGTGGCCACGAGGTTACTTCCAGGTAAATGAATAAATGAACATAATTTCTTTTACATCCCTGGATTAACCTCCTTATATTTTGCTGCTCTTATTATTTTGGTGTTAGGATCCAATGGATAGTTGGGAAAGTTGAAGGTGGTGATTTTCCTACCTTGTGATCTTGAAGTATGGGCAGAGCTGTCTTGGTGATAAGATGGGTGACAAAAAGAGGTGTCTTCATATTTTCTGTCTCCTTCACTTCAGCCTTCAGGAAAAGATTTTTCGCTCTGACTTATTCAGGGAATGACCTACAGTTTCACAAGTCCGCTTTATGTTGTCAGAGCTCATGGCAAGCTAATGGCCTCAGGATTAAAAGCCCAAAAGAAATAAAACACCAACCATTTTGAGTTAAGAGGTTCTCTTATAGGCTTGAATTCTTTCTTTATACTTATAAGAATATGTGCAAATTTTAAGAATTATGAGTGGACTTTGAGACTAAATGAATTAAATTTTCTTTGAAAAACATAGCTAGGGTTCCTATATGTTTCACTAAAGAAACTGAGTATCCAGCCAAGAACCCAAACTAATTGATGTATGTCTGGAGAAAGAAAGTCTGGCCTTGGACATGACTAGTATTTTGATACATATACTGCATCGCTGTATTGGTTATTTATATTGCAGGAGTTTGGAAAACCCACCAAAAAAATCATTGCCTTAAGGCATGCAAAACTGAAACAGTTACAGCCTCAAGAAAAAAAAGGTTATTTTTTGTACAACTTCTGACTCCCTCATAAATTTTGGAATACTGTAAAATTGTAGGTACAATGAATATATTGTTCCATTACCGAGAATATTTCTCTGTCTTCTCTAAGGTGTCCTGACCCCCCCAAAAAACCACTAACTTTAATCCTCATTTATAAAAAAAGATTTCTAAACTTCAAAATAAATTAAAACCCACAAAACTATAAAATAAATTATAAATAGCTTAATGTCACATAAGTAAAAAATTTAAATTTTAAGATTTTTAATATGTTATAAATAAGTTCAAAATAAAAAATATAGTGTCATCTCAAATTAATTTTACTTCCTTCTTCTTAAGTTTAAATAGTATCTTATAATTAAATAAAAAAAATCCACATTAGAAATCTTAAAAAGTCAATTATTAAGTTAAAAATATAATTTAAGTATCACTTCTTAACTACCCAACTTAATTTTTAATTAAACTTGATAATATTTATAACAAAATATTAACTATTTTTATACTGTTTTCCCTACACACAAAATCTAGTACAAACAGTATACTAAAGTTTTAATAAAATAACAATAAACAAAAACTAAACAAAAAATCCAATACATCTCTCATTCCTAACACAAAACTACTCCAAAAAAGTGTCCCCTACCAAAGGAACCCCCAAAAAGTTGCCCAACTTAAAACCCACAAACTCACACATTGCATGCTGTGCACAGATTTTCTTTACCACTGGAGACATTAAGGATGTCACATTCACTATATTTTTAAAATGCATGTAAAACATCTGCTGAAAAGGTTGGAAGAAATTTTTCTTTGTGTATTAAAAGTGCCACAAAATCATCAGCACAAAAGCACAGATGTTCTGTGGCTGACACACAGGCTTGGGAGTGCTTGTTTCTGCATCAAGATATTGTCTAACTAGATAAAACAGCTAAACATTTTTTTTCTGTCAGAGATCTAAAGAGATGAATGACAGGTCTTATAATAATGGTAAATATGCTTGGGGCAATGCAGAGGCCAAAGAACATGACCCTGCATTTGTAGAACACTGTTTTCTGGGAGAATCTTAAGAATTTTTAGTAGACTCAAACATGCATGGGAACATTTGGGATGGTCTCAGTTTTTTCTTTTTTTATCTCTTTGGAATAACTTATAAATATTTAAGAATGCCCTTGCGACATGTCTGGTCCTGTGTGAAAGAACTTAAAGGAATATATTTTAGAATTGTATCCCAAGTGTTTATAAGGACCAGGTTAAGTTTGTAAGGTTAGAATTTCCCCCAAAAGCATTCATTTATAACTGTGCTGGAGTTCTTATGTGTAACTAACAAAAAAAAAATCCTGCTTTACAGGTAAAAGTTAATATGCATGTCTCAGAGGATGAAATAGGTGGGATAAAATAACCAAAAGAATCACAGAAATGTTTAAGTAGGAAAAGACTTTAAGATTGTTGAATCAATAACCCAGGACTGACAAGTCCACTATTTAAACCATGTCCTTAAGTTCCACTGCTACATTTCTTTTAAGCAACTGCAGGAATGGTGACTCTGCAACTTCCTCATGCAGACTGTTCTAATGTTTAATGACTCTGCTTAATGCGAAGGATTTTTTTCTAATATCCAACCTAAACTTGCCCTAGTGCAGCTTGGGGCTGTTTCCTCTTGTCCTATTGCTTGTTGAAGGGACAAAACCTTGCTGAA